>NC_090725.1:298387982-298555482 GCF_036898095.1 Palaemon carinicauda | reverse complement strand
CCCACTACCTGCAGGATGTGACCCACAGGGGCCTCGATAAGTTTTCTATCGGCCTTGTGGTGGCTACACAACAGCTGGTCTAACCTCAGGCTCCTTAATGGACAGGTAGCAGAAGGTTGAGGGCATTGTTACCTGGTTTTAGACTACATGAATGAAAGAAGTATGTCTGGCCCTTACTTCTTTCTTCATCCTCCCCTCTCTTGGGGAAAGCAGCATCCTGGGTTCTCTCCATAGCTGACCTCAAACCTCTGCAGGTAAACCATGCTTCCTTGTGTTCCTAGTATTAAGTTAATACTGTCGCGTCCCCCATACCCTGACGAGGTGGTATTGGGAACGTCTAGAATTTCAGCTAAAGGACCTCAGGTCGACTTCTTAGGACAAGTCACACTTCTTCCCTCCACAAACAAGCTTATGTAGGCCGCACGTTTCTAACTTGCGAGGTGCAGGGACTCTTTTTCTCGAGTGCTGCTCACTCGGATTCTGAGTCCCCTGGTAAGCCAAAGCCAGTAAGGCTGGGGACTTTCCACCCTACCTAAGGGTAAGTCACCCTATGTAAATAGCGTGGTTTGTATTTCGGTTATGGAACAAATGACAAATTCGGAGATAATTTGTATTTTTCCTAACCATACAAACCTTAGCTATTTACACATATTTGCCCGCCAGCCTTGTCCCCCAAGGCAAGTCCTACCTCTAAGTGAAGTGAAGCAGTTCACTGGTGCGTGAGTGGGGAGGGGTAGCTAGCTACCACTCCCCTACCCCCCTGCTAACTAGCGCGTGGGTAATACACCCTCGTTTAATTCTAATGGCTCTTCCTTTCAGCTACGCCGAAAGTAAACCCTATACAAATAGCTAAGGTTTGTATGGTTAGGAAAAATACAAATTATCTCCGAATTTGTCATATTAGGTTTACAGTGATCCCTCGCCATATTGCGGTTCACCTATCGCTCTCTCGGTACATGTTGGATTTATAAATACACGCAAATCAATATCCTGGACTCGTTTTATATCACAGGTTTCCGAGGGCAGATAATTTTCATATGTTTCATTTGTTCCTTTGAGAATCAAATCTTTGTCATTTAAAAGGGGTACACAGTACTCTGTCACAGAAGCTGGTATGGCTGTTGGAGAATTATCGAGGATCTGGCAACCCATATGGCGCACCGTAGTCGCCCGTGTGTCGGGTCGACAGACTGGTGTGAAGTGGAGAACCCACTCTATCCCCAGCTGTGCTGACGTTCAGACGTCTCTTGTTGGCCCTTGAAGTTTTCATTGCTCTTTTGTTAGTAGTTTTCTCTCATCTTTCAGAGTAAGTGTGTGTGATGACGTGTCTTGGTGTGGAATGACTGCTGTTTGGGATTTTTATGACTCTTATGAAATTTGATCCACATCCTTTGTGTCCAGTGTGTTTGTTGGGAGTGGTCATCTTTCCAATGGGAGAAATTTCTTTGTATGAAGAAGAAATCAAAGCGAGACCGTTCTTCTTCAACTACTTTGGTGTAGAAGGAGAATAAGAAACCTAGGTTTCTAACTGGAAATTCCCCTACCTGAAAATTCATCGTTGGGTCTCCCACAAGGCCAAGTGACACAGGACAGCGGCTATGTGTTTTACCAGGTTTATCCTAAAGATGTATATCCTTCTGCCCTCCATAGTAAGGTAGAGATCTTACGTTAGAGGCTGATCCTTTTGTTAAGTCTTTGTCCCCAGTCGTTATGCGCTCCGACTGATGCATCCCCTTTCATCTCTCTGAGCTCATACAACCAGCTCTTTAGTTCTCAGGCTATACACCTAATGGTTCGCCTCTATAACTTTTAGATAATTCTCCAGAGTGCACTCCTAAGCATTCACTAGAGCATATGCCAGAACTCTAACCATCACTAACCTCACCTGAGATTCCATACTATCGCCTTTTTTACATCTTATTTCTCACTGCCTCGTGAAATTAAGTCTAGGCTTCCGCTTACACCACGAGGGCTACAACTTCATGATAGTCATGTCTGCTAAATCTTCTCCGACTGTTTCATTAAAAGTGGTAGGTCAGGGGTGGAAGGCTCAGCGAGATCGTCATGATTTATCTCCGGGCCAAATCACCAGCATCTAGTAGGTGGTTGTGTGGTTGAACATCAACATCCACGGAGAATGTGAGAGAGGGAGGCATATCCACCAAACTGCAATTCATAGTAGCTTCTGCCATACTGCAGTTTGGAAATGCATCCACCTTACTGCAGTTCAGAGATGCATCCGCCATACTGCAGTTGGGACATATATTCCCCATACTGCAGTTCGGAGATGCATCCACCTTACTGCAGTTCGGAGATGCATCCGCCATACTGCAGTTCGAAGATGCATCCGCCATACTTCAGTACGGACATGTATTCCCCATACTGCAGCTCGGAGATGCATCCACCATACTGAAGTTCGTAGGTGCATCCACAGTTTAGGAGAGCACACTGAGATCCCTCACAGTGTACACCCTTAGTCTTCGTACCCTCGTCCTTTACTGTCTCGCCCTGTAGGTGTGAATTGTATCATGTCTCATAAGGACACCTTTTTTCTTTCAGTTTTGTTACTGGATAATGATGAGGTGTTGCAGGTTGGACTCCGTCTCCATCACTTTGACTCCCAAGAGGAGCGGTAACATTCCACTCCCTCCGATAATGAAGATCATTCTTTGAGAGGGACTAGGCCTATTAGACCTGGTACTCTATTGATTCCTACAGTTTTTGATGAGTGAATTCCTGATCCTCACGTTACCACATCCTCTAAGAGTTAATGATTTAAAGAGGAATACCATTTGGTCCGAATTGATCTTGATCTTAACTCGGACGAGGAGGATCTTGAGCCTCCACTTCATCCTGTTTAACGTTATCCTGACTGCATCACCAGAGGGTAATCCTTTGTCACGGTCTCTTTCTCCCGTTCCTGTACCGGAGGTTAGGCGGTAACAGAAGGACATCCCTGAAATAGGCAAAGATCGTCGTCGGGTGGTCAAACAGGAAAATGCTTCTGTTCCTCTGCCGAGTAAAAGTGCTTGGGTAGATCTCACTGACTCTCCTTCTCCAATTATGATTGAAGATTCATCTGGTACTACTGCAGATGTGTATTCTTAGATCCTTCAGGTTTAGATCCTTTGGACGTTGTACCGGCAGAGACGGAAAAGTTGTCTTTTCTGCGGGTTCTTGGGGTAATCCGTCAGTTAAACAAACTTGGTGAGGCACCTAGTGCACCGTGCGTAGGGAGGAAGACGTTAATTGACGGGTTCTCCCTGGAACCCAATAGGTCTTGACACAGGGTGGAACTACCCTAGTCCCGACAGGCGGACGACACTACTGTATTTGTAAGACTGAACAGCAGGTCTCTGCTCCGAAGGACTCCCTTAAGGTGGTGAGGTCATCAGAATTAATTCCCCTGGTGGTTTCTAATCACAGGAAATATTATATTACTGAAGGGGCACATCCTAATCCATTGCCTTTGGATCCTGATGTGGCAACCTTACCCCAGCGGTGTAAAGTGAGAATCTCTTGATAGTTGTGTTCATTTTGTTCTATTTTTTTTATGCCAGTAGTGTTCTAAAATTCTTTTTAGATCTGTGTACCTTGTATACACCCCAGTTGAAAAGTTTTACACCCTATTTGGTTCACAAAATATATTGTATCATGTATATATTTTTGTCTGGAAAAAAATTTTCTTTGAACCTATTTTGCTTAGGTTTTAACCTTGATTGCCACCTGCCATCTTGTGCTTGCCATCCTATCAGACATAACTTTCTTTTAAACAGTGATAAGGACACAAAACTTGACTTTTTTCTATTACAATTCCATTGTTATGTTGTCTAAAGCAGCATTTTTGTACTACCCTTGAAAGAGTAAATATCAATTTTATCTTTGCTTAGGCCAGCCATATAAAAAGTGAGAATTTCAGCCCACTGCTGTAGATGGGTTCATAATGAATGGTAATGGTTATTTTCTTTGTAGATATGTGAGATTGAGCTTTTTATATCCCTTTGAATATTTTTATTTGTCCTATTAGGGATGTAAGATGTATTTTAGTAAATGTTCGTATTCCTATCGTCAGTTTTCACCTTTAATGCACTGAAAACTACATGCTACATTGTTCTTAGTATTCATGTTCAATGGTATAATATATCTTTATTTTTCTAGTTAATTATTTGATTTTGGTGGTTATATTGTACTGTACCTTGGTTAAAATATCAATATTAAAGGCTTGAAATGGAAGAAAATTTAAGAGTACACTTTTTCAAGAATATGTAATAGAGACGAATTGACCCACCCTTTCTTTTATCAGATCCGTAGCACCAGCTTCAACAGTAGATGCACCACCAGCAGAAGTGCCGGCCGAAACCCCAGTCGAAGCCCCGGCTGAACCAGTGGCCGCACCGGAAGTGCAAGAAGAAAAGGCTCCAGAAGCTGAAATACCAGATGCTGTCGAAGAAGTAAAGCCGGAGGAGACTCCTCTGCCGAAAGAACCGGCGGAAGAAGTCACCGAGGGAAACGAAGAGGACGAGGATGCAGACGAAGAGGAGGAGGACGTCTTTGGAGCTCTCTTGGTTTTCACCTCCGAGGTGTTTGGTACCTTGGGCTCTCCAGCTGAGCCTCTTCTTCCCGATGAGAAGAAGCCTCAGGGATTGGCTGTCAATGGCCAGGATCCAGCTAACACAATGAGACTTTTGCAGGTGAGAGAGTTGTTTGTAGTGCTGCTTTAGGTTATTATATTAACCCTTTTACCCCCAGGCTATTTGGAACTTTCCAACCTTAACCCCCAGGGCTTATTTTTTTTCAAGCACATTTTGCAGTATATTTTTTTTAAATTGCTCTAACAGCCTTAATTTTCATCATAGAGAGGTCAGGTTGGTCTCATTCTCTTGGAAAATGCCTGAAGTTTCTCAAAAAAATATCAAAAATATGCAAAAAAAAATGTAAATAGCAGTTTTTTTGCAAGGACGTACCAGTACGTCCATGGGGGTAAAGGGATGAGTTTTGTGAAACGAACCAGTACGTCCTTTTGGGGTAAAAGGGTTAAGAAGGTACTCACTTTACAAACATTGGGAAATACAAACATAAATACAACTGAAATCATAAATCTTTTTTATTGTATCAAAAGTTCATATACTGTACCTAAAGAAATACAGTACTGTAATAAGACAATATTACCTCATTTAATACAGCAAGCAAACTTACATTTGCAATAACCTGATATTTATTACATATAAAACGGGACTACTTGTCGACTTTTGTAGCTGGAAATCGTAGGCATGGAAGTCTAAGGTCTATCCAAGACCAAAATTTAACAAAATTCAATTACAAACAGCTTCTTGGAACCTATTAAGTTGGTAAGTTGAGGATCTTCTGTACTTGTTATCTTGTAAGTTTTTTCCTATTATTATTTCTAGGTGTTCAAACAATAAACAGACATGTTCTATTTACTATTTGAATTGGTGGCTGTGCAACAGTTAGCTAAGAGACCAGGTTTTCTTGAAAGTGTTAAACAGTTGTCCTGCCTTATCCATGTATTTGTTAGGGTTTTATTTACCCGAGTTCAGAGAGTACTTCGTACTAAGAAAAAAACCGTTACTCCACAATGTTTGATTTAGAGTTATTCTGACAAATAAAAACCTTTATGTTTTGTGAGGAATACCCTCCACTAGCTCAAGCTAAAAATGGGAACTGAACATGATAACAAGGTAGGGATTTTATTGAGTAGTTAGGGAAGGATTTCTGCTGATTACTATTCACTTACTGTTACAGTTTCTTTTGACTTGTAATCATGAATCCATGTCTCAAAGGAGTATATAATACATAAGGTGATGAATGCAAGAGTTGATGGGAGAAGTACAAGAGGAAGGCCAAGGTTTGGGTGGATGGATGGAGCGAAGAAAGCTCTGGGTGATAGGAGGATAGATGTGAGAGAGGCAAGAGAGCGTGCTGGAAATAGGAATGAATGGCAAGCGATTGTGACGCAGTTCCAGTAGGCCCTGCTGCTCCTTCCGGTCGCCTTGGATGACCGTGGAGGTAGCAGCAGTAGGGGGATTCAGCGTTATGAAGCTTCATCTGTGGTTGATAACGGGGGAGGGTGGGCTGTGGCACCCTAGCAGTACCAGCCGAACTCGGTTGAGTCCCTAGTCAGGCTGGGAGGAGCGTAGAGAGGAAAGGTCCCCTTTTTTTAATTTGTTTGATGTCGGCTACTGCCCAAAATTGGGGGAAGTGCCTTGGTATATAGGTTGAATAATAATCATAAACTCTGCTTCTATGAAGTGTGATGTATAATTAAGAATATTCGTAGTACCTTTTCTACAGCTCCTCAGAGTAATTCTGTTGGATCTCCTCATGTACACTTGCGGCTTCTGGTAGAGAGAGGGAATTGTCACTCACCACCCATGTATGGCTCTTATAGTGCTTGTGCAGTATTCTCACCAGGTGAGAACCCTGTGTATGGGTTGACAAGCCCACACCCCCCTTCCGTGACCACAGAGAGCTTGAAACACCCGAGGGATGTGTTTCACCTCCTATAGCAACTGCGTAATCCCAAGTTCTTAGCCATTCCTTCTTCAGATGTGCTTGTAGGGAACTTGGTGGCAGAAATTATTGGACGTGATCATTTGGTGGAAATAACGAAGACATGCACGATGTTCTTATGTCGTGCTACTTTTCATTATTGTCCGCTACCTTACTGATCATGTGAGCTAAGGATTAGTTGGATTAGGGCTCATAGGTGTACTTTCTGAGCTGTCGGCTGCCATTGCCCGGTCCTCCCGGTTCATAACTTGTGTTAGGTGGAGGACTTTGTGCTGAAAGAGTAGAAATAGAAGTGGGCTCCATCATCCTGCTCTTATTTTTTTCTTCACTGTCTACTTCTTTCTCCATGAAGAAGTGTTTGTCGTTTTGTTTTGGAAGTCCTCATAGAAAAAATCCCGTTTGTATCCTCCTACCGGGATGGAAGACAATATATATGTACGATGTTATGGGACAAGCTGATGATATTGCTTATGAGAGTGTATAACCGTGTCTCCCTTCAATTCATTCTTGTAGGGGGATAATGCTGTCATATATGCATTAGTAAAAGGCCCTTCCAATGTCCTTTTGGGCCTTGGTTTTAACCATTTTAGAGCCCATTATTACTTCTGCCAACAAAGCTGGAAGGAGGTTTTGTTTTACCTCCTGTTTGTGTTTGTTTGTGAACAGCTTCCTAGCCACAATTTTAATCGTAGAGTAATGAAACTTGCAGGGATTAACTGCCATGTGAAAAGCTGGAAATGATTAAAGTTCGGAAGGCCACGGTCAAGCAAAATGTCCAATTCACGTAATCAGCCATAAGTTAGGACATTGTTTTCACAGAGACTTCAAACTTGGTTTATATTTGATTGCATGGAAATCCACGTCAATTAATGCATGGAAATCCACGTCAATTAATGCATGTCAAGGACAAGGTCGAGAAATAAGCTACTGCGGCGGAGGTCTGCACTCCACTGAGTGCCCCTCTAGTTTTACATTTGTTCCTGCTTCCTTTCTTCCATCTTACCATTCAACCTCTTAAATTTTAATAAGTAGTGCAGTTAAGGGCTTTTCCCTTAGTTACACTGTGATTCTGAATGACTTCCCCATCCCTGATGCTGTTCCTTATGGTCCAAGTTCCATACATCTATCCATCCCTCTACTTCCTGAGACTCATTGACCATCCTTGGCTCCTCTCTTACTTGTAATATTGTTATCAACCTCAAGAAACAGAGGGGCTTCATTCCAGAGGCTGAGGAGAAAACCGTAATATTTCCAGCTTTTCCCTAAGAGAATAAATTCCCTTGATATCTCAAATTCCACCATGGTAATTTCATCTCTAGATATGCAAAGAAATCTCGACTGTATATGACAACCCCACAATTGGAGTCTGTATTTTTCTTCAAGAAGCTATTGATATATAGTACATTGATGTCTACTGTACTGAGACCCTTAAGTAAGGAAAACAGTGAGTGGTATGCCCTAATTTGTGAATGTGCTCTTTTTCTCAAGTTAAAAAATTATATTTTAGATTTTTAACGGATTTCATATAGTTCTGATAGCACTGGATGACCTCACCAATTCGTTTACTTGGCCTCTGGCCTAAATTTCATTATCTAATCAAATCCAGATATATAGTTCAGTTGGATACATACTTTTACAACATTTTGATTTTAGTGTTATCATCTAGAGGTCCTTAACGTATTGTACCGGTCCTAATGGAATTGTTTCCAGGTCAATTTCACCTCATTTTAGCATTTCTAGAGAAGTAATCATTTGGTATACTCATCTAGGAAGGACCCATACTAGATTTCAATACATCTTTTATAACGAGAGTATCCTGTGTTCTCAAAAAAAAATCTAGTTACTGTACAGCATAATTTGTCCCTTATGTGGCGCACTATACATTATTACAGTTTCCTTACAGCATCCTCTCGGCTTCAGCTACATTTATTTTTGTCTTTTACTAGTTAATTTCTTCCTTCAAGTCTCTTCTTACTTTCTAAACTTTTCCTCTCTCCAATTTTCAAGTCCTGGATTATTCCTTTATGTACATCCATTGAGTCTTATGAATGTTACTTGTCTTGTTAAGCACATCTATACTAATGAGCACATTGACACGAACAATTACCAGGCAGTGTGTGCTACGATCTGCAACCAATGCAAGGGGAGAAATGCTACCTTATTTTTTCCCTATCGTAGTAATTGCAAGATTCCTTGTGTAGAGGAAGATTAGAAATTTGTTATTGTCATTTATCAAAAGGCGCAGACTGTTTTTATTAAGAGGGATAGAAATAAAGTGAATTGTGTTATAAAATTTGTCAGTTTGAATTCTGAAGTGGAACCTTATTCAGGTGTTCAGGACAGTCCCATACATTCATCTGAATCAAGTCTTTAGGGACTTCACCATGCAAACTGTCATTAGTGATGGCTCACCTCTTCAAGACCATCAATTACATGGACTTATCAACTGAAATAGTTCTTACTTTAGTATAGGCTTTATTAGAAATAATTTCGCACTCGGACTTTGTGCCGAAAAACAAGTTGCCAAATATCCAGTGGATGGGGAAGAAGGATAAATAATAAGATTCCAATCATCATGCATGCTTTGTTGAACTCTGACTGAAGCTGAAAGATCTACTTGTTCACTGGGGTGTGTTTGAAACTATTTCTATATCTTTAATACATGTCTCGATTACTGTATAAGGTAATCATACTTTTCGTAGATGGTATATATTTAAAAACCTTTACCCGTGTGTTCATAACAATACCATTGGTCATTATTATTTATCTACCATGGCACCTCTCCTAATTTTGGGAGGTAGCCAACATCCAATAAGAAAGAAAAGGGGATTTTTTCCCCTGGTTCCTCCTTGCCCGACTAGGAACAGCCAAAGTTTGGTTAGTACTACTGCTAGGGTGCCACAGCCTACCCTCCCCATGTGAGGCAGTTTTAGTCCTACTTACTAAAGAAATTGAATGTCTAGATCTTAGGATAAAGGTTCGGTAGCTCCTCCACTGAGCAACATCATAAAGTAAATACCCAATCTACATCACACTCCTGGATTTGCCAGTTTCTGTTGGTTTTGCTTATTTTCCATGTTTTTATTAACTGTATGCTATTGCTTTAAGAAACTGAAGCCTTATAAAGACTATCTTGATATGTTGAACAGTCTTCTTCCATATGTCAGTTGATATTGAAATACGAAAGAATGGGTCTCAACGTTTCTAAAAAAAGTCTTGAATACATGTCAATTCTTTTCCAGTGAGTAATATTCATTAGTAGAATAAGGGTTTTTTCTTAAATTAGTTTATATTTTATGGGGGTGGTATATACAAAAAGTCACCCTATACTGTACTAGCAAACTTTGTTACATGGACTGACGTGAATCCTTTATCCCTCCAAATTACAGAGAGCATTCAGACACTATTTAGTATCATTAAGAAATTAGCTTTCTTTATAGAGGAAGATATTTTTGCAGTGTAGTAGGTTTTGCATATGCATTTATATTAGCGCCTTTCGTCCATATTTCTTTAGCAAAACATGAGCATAAAAACTCAGTCAGTGAAGTTTCCAGATTTTTTTTTAGTTTTTAATTGGTATTCATAAGAAAATCTTTTTTCAGAAATACTTTAGTTGTGTCCTCACTTGAAGTGACATGAGGATAGATTTATTTAATGAAATGAAATCAATTTTAACTTTTTGATTGTAGCTATCTTACTGAGAGGAAAAGTAAATTGCTATATATGATTCTATCTATGTAATACATTCTGTTTCATTAGCTGTTGTACGTTTGCAATTTTCAGACAATGAGATATTTTTATTTATATTTTACTTACCGTATTTCCCGTGTCATAAGATGCTACAAGTGGTAAGACGCAACCTTAAATTAGCAAAGCAGTTTTTGATAAAAAAAAAAAAAAATGAGGATTTTATTAACTATTCTAGCAGCAATTCCTAGTCTGTGTGAATTTTGTTAGGCACAGAAAATTTTCATATTTTGGTTGTGTTATGAAATATTTAAGTTGATATTTATTTGTTGCATGTTGGTTATCCCAATTTTATTACATTTTCATGTAAGAAACCTCTAAACCTATCGTAGTTGCCACCATAACTACACATTAATGTTTCGTCACGATGTTTCAAGTGTTGTTTACATGACGCAGTGTTGCCAAATGTTTTTAATCAACTTTTGGTAATGAAGTAAAATTTCAGTAATATTTCCCAAACTCCTCATATAGCCTATACATTTCCACACAAAATAATTATTGATCAAAGCTGATCACCAAAATAAACAAATATTCTGCTATAGTACTTCATTAAACAAAGTGAAATTTAAAAAGATTTTTTTTATTACATACGAAAGATGATTATATGTGTATATTTTATGTTTGGTGAGTGTGAATGCTTGTATGTCATTAGTTGGGTGTTTGAGAGTTGCCAAACTCCCCTATACAACCTTTTCTTAGTGTTTTATGGAGGCATTTTTCTGGGAAAAAGATGCGTCTTATGACACGGGAAATACGGTAATTTATTAAAGACTACTATTCTTTTATCTCTTATGATATGTCTTATTTATTTTACTTCTTTCTTTACCTCAGTTTCAGGTACTGGGTTATTTGGATAAGTTTTTTTATCGGTATAAAGTTTGCCATTATTTATATTATTTCCCTCTTCAGGACCTCCTGACCTATGACGATGAAGAGCCAGATATAACATACGGATTGGGTCCCCTGGACCTCAATGGTCGCGTATCCGTCGTGTCTCACCTCTTGGCGGCCCTCGTCACGACGTTGGATCCGCAGCACTTGCGTCGTTTAGCCACGCGAGTCATGTCGGACTCTTGTTTGTGGATCTCGAGGTTATTCAGGTATGGTATACGATGTAGCAGAGGTGTTCATTTTGTCTTATATAATCCTTGGACGTGATGTGTCGTACAATACTAGTGGCAATTTTTAATTTATTTCAGAAGCAGGTCTTCTTAATGCTATTTAACTTTTATAACATATTCACCTTTCTAGTTTTAATTGAATATTTTCTTAGTCTTCATTTATGATAAACAATATCGGTGTCAATGACCTTCATTGTCAGGATGCCAGAGACTTTCAAATCATTCAATTTTGTTTTATATAGTCTCTTGTTTTTAAATATAAAACTTACCCGCTGGTTATATAAAAGAGCTGAAGTCCCTGACGCCAGGGCAGAAAATTCAAATCTCGCGCTATCGAAGATACGCCAGGTGTACCAACCGCACCCTAGCGGTAGAACAGGTGGAACTACACACCAACTCCAGTTCTTCTCTCTGCCATCATAGCTGACTGACATACAGAAGTTCGCTCTCGTGTTTTTACTCTCTTGGGAAGTTGTTTGGTGATGTACAACGTTCTTTTTTGAGTTTAAGCTATCGTTGATTAATTTTCCTTGGTTCTTATCTTGAAATCTTTTTGTTTGAGATTTTCTTTATTGTTTTTTCCCTTACTTTTTGCTTGTCGGTCTCTCACGTTAACTTTAAAATGGCCGACTCCTCCCCTGCTCAGCGTAGGTGTGTTAGTGAGGGTTGTCGTACACGACTTCCTAAGGGATCTATTGATCCTCATTCTATTTGTGTAAAATGTAGGGGTAAATTTTGTTCATTAGATGATAGGTGTAATGAGTGTCTTTCCTTAACTGATGATGATTTTGGTACTTACGATCGTTATGTTAGGAGATTAGAGAGAGATAGACTTAGGCGTAGTTCTTCCCGATCTGTGGATAGAACCTTACCTAATTTACCTGTTCCTAATCCTGTTCCTTCCCCTGTGGTGGTAGATCAGGAACCTACTATGAAGGACATGTTTACTGCTATTTTGTCTCTTGGTGAGAAAGTTGAGTCCTTAGCAGCCGATAGAAATACTATCTTTTCAGAGTTAAAGGTATTGAAAAACCGTGATCCTATCGGAACTGTGGAAAGTGTTTCAGTATCTGATGTGGTACCGAAGAATCGTGACTCTCTCGGTGTTGTGACAAGTGTTGATAATGTGGTTAGTGTTGCGGAAGGTGCGTCGACTCGAGTGTCTGATGTGGTACCGAAGAATCGTGACTCTCTCGGTGTTGTGACAAGTGTTGATAATGTGTTTAGTGTTGCGGAGGGTGCGTCGGCACGATCTTGTCGTTCACCTAGCCTTAGACCTCTTTCGAGCTCTCGAACCCATGGGAGAAGTAATGTCGAACGGCTTAAGGGAACGAGAAGCATCATCAATCGTGCAGACGTCCCCTCGAACGTTCCTGTTGCCGTAGCTCAGGTCGTTCACCCTCATCGTAGGAAAGGTGAGGTTCATACGTTATCCCCGTCTTCCGATGAAGGGTCGGGGAGTGAGATCTGGCGGCGAGCGTCGAGACCGCTTAAACGCTCCCATGTTGATTTGGACGCGGCGCGTCAAAACACACAGCGTCGGGAATCGCCTGTGCGGCCAGGATGTAGTTCGTGGGGTTCACCGGAACGTTTCCGTTCTCCCAGCGCTTGCACTCCGGCCAAACGTTCAGATCACCGTGTTCGTGCGGATATGATTCCTTCCGATTCGGACCTTGTAACTATTCATGCACCTCCTCTTCCATCGGATTGGCTTTCTTCCCCTGAAATGCGTGGTGACATTAGTGCGAATCTTCCTTCTAGGAGTTCTGTTGATCCGAAATGGACTGCGCTTTTGTCTATGAAGGAACAACTCTCTTCGTTGATGGATTCTTATCAACCAAGTGTTGGCGTTGTGTCTGGGCGTTCGATGTCAGACCAGTTATCGCACAAACGTTCGATGGTATATGGCCTTGACGAGTTATCACTTAGACGGTCTCCCATTCACAGTGTTCAACGCCAGGTTGATTTTGATGAGTCGCGTCAGAGAGTTTTGGTTGACCAGTTTGCGTTTTCTGGTCGCGGGGAAGAGCGTCGGCGTCGACAAGTGGACGAGACGCGGCAACAATTTGAAGTAGTGGATCGCCCGCGGCAACAACTTTTGGACGCGGCGCGTCAAAACATTGGTTTACAGCGGCGACATCCTGACTCCTTTGATCGCTCGCAGCAACAGTCCTCGGACTTTACGCGACCTCGCGGCGATCTTCAACAGTTACCTTCTGATTTCAAGCGTTCTTCTGTTCAACAACAGTTGAATTCTAAGCGGTCTAAGCAGTTGTTGGTTGAGGATGATCGTCTACATGTCCGTGTTTCGCATCAATCTACTTCTACTTCTCCCCACCAAATTGACTCAGATGTTGGCCTTGACAGGCAGTCCCATCCAGACGTTGTTCCTTCGGTTCAGGCTGCAGCTGTTGCTGCACTGCCAGAAGACGAACCAGAGGAAAAGTCGGATGAGGATAATCCTATTGAGGAAGTCTCTGAGAATGAGGAGGAGAAGCATTATCAGCATGCTGTGGACCTTCGCAAGTTTATGCTTATTTTGACTGGAATTTTCCCGGATTCTTTTACCCCTGTGGCCCCTCGTTCTCCGCCTTCTGAATTCATCTTAGGTAAAGCTACTAAGGTTCCAGTTTACACCAAGATGGTTCTTTCTCGATCTTCTAAGCGGGCCTTGAAGTTAATGGGTTCTTGGTTGGACTCCAAGAAAGCTTTTGGCAAGACGGCCTTTGCCTTTCCTCCCGCTAGGTTAGCCTCTAAATCTAGTGTGTGGTATGAGACTGGTGAAGTGTTGGGCTTGAGTTTTCCTTCGTCTGCCCAAGGGGATTTTTCAAGTTTGGTAGATGCTTCTCGTCGTCTTGCCTTAAGGAAGACGAAGATTTGGTGGTCCATTCCAGAGTTCGACCATTTGCTTAAAGGTCTTTTCAGGGCCTTCGAAGTTTTTAATTTTTTGGACTGGGCTTTGGGGGCTTTGAGTAAGAGGGTCTCTGATATGACGGAAACGGACACTAGTGGTTTGGTTCATTTGATGTCCTGCTTGGACAAAGGTGTGAGAGATGGCTCCAACGAACTTGCTGCCTTGTTTACAGCTGGAATTCTCAAGAAAAGGGCCACGATGTGCTCCTTCCTCTCCGCAGGAGTGTCTCCCTATCAGAAGACAGGCCTTCTTTTCGCACCTTTGTCTAATTCTTTATTTCCTCAGGAATTAGTGGGCGAGGTGGCTACTGCTCTCACTCAGAAGGCCACACATGACTTAGTTACTCATTCGACTAGGAAAGTTTTGCCTCCGTCTTTCTCCTCTCGAAAACCTAAGGAATCTTCTTCTGGGTTTCGTCCTCAGTCCTTTCGTGGGAAGCCCTCTGGGAGAGGCTCTTTTAAACCAGAAGGAAGGAAACCTAGAGGCAGAGGGGGCAAGTCCGGCCGAGGTAAAGTCTGACTGCCCTCTCCTTCAGACAGCAGTGGGGGCCAGGTTGACTCACTTTTGGGAGGCTTGGGAGAGGAATGGAGCGGACCCCTGGTCCGTCCAGGTGTTAAAGGAAGGCTACAAGATCCCCTTCCTGACCAATCCTCCTTTAGTCACAGATCCAGTGGATCTTTCGCCCAAATACAGAGAGGGTCCCAAGAAACAAGCCATGCTTCTACAGATGTCTCTTTTATTAGAGAAACGAGCAATAGAGGAAGTGCAAGATGTTACGTCTCCGGGGTTTTACAACCGCCTTTTTCTAGTACCCAAGAGTTCCGGGGGGTGGAGACCGGTTCTGGACGTAAGTGTGCTCAATGGTTACGTCCAAAACTCGACGTTCACCATGGAGACTCAGAAAACAGTTCTGGCAGCTGTGAGGAAGGACGATTGGATGGTCTCTTTAGATCTTCAGGATGCCTATTTCCACCTTCCGATTCATCCCAGCTGCAGACGTTATCTGAGGTTCATGGACGGAAACAAGGTCTTCCAGTTCAGGGCTCTTTGTTTCGGACTTTGCACGGCTCCTCTATTGTTCACCAAGATCATGCTGAACGTGGCAAGCATGCTGCATTCGAGGGGAATCAGGGCCTCTCTGTATCTGGACGATTGGCTGATAAGAGCCTCCTCAGCCGATTGTTGTTTGAAGGACCTCAAGATGACTTTGGATCTCTCCAGAGAACTGGGTCTCCTGGTGAGCTCGAAAAAATCACAACTCATTCCATCCCAGGAGATTCTTTATTTGGGGATGGAGATTCACAGTCGGAGTTTTCGGGCTTTTCCGTCGTCGGTGAGAATCCAAGCAGCCCTCCTAAAAGTACAAACGTTCCTGAAGAGAGATCTTTGCTCCGTCAGAGATTGGATGAGCCTTCTGGGGACTCTCTCGTCGTTAGAGAAGTTCGTGACCCTGGGGAAGTTGTTCTTGCGTCCTCTTCAGTTTCATCTCGACCGCCATTGGAAGAAAGGGGACAGCCTCGACAGGGATTGCATTCCCATCTCGACTTCCATCAAGTCTCATCTTCAATGGTGGAACAACGAGCCCAGACTGAAAGAAGGCTTGTCTTTACTTCAGAGGAACCCAAACCTCGTGTTGTGTTGCGACGCCTCCAACTCGGGGTGGGGAGCCACTCTAGAGAAGCAGGAACTTTCGGGGACTTGGACGGTAGAGCAAACCTCTCTCCACATCAATCAAAAAGAGCTTTTAGCTATTCATCTGGCTCTCATCGGCTTCGAAAAGCAGATCAGGGGCAAGGTAGTCCAAGTCAATTCGGACAACACGACAGCTCTGGCCTATATTGCGAAACAAGGCGGGACCCACTCTTGGCCTCTGTTCGAGATTGCAAGACTGCTCCTCATCTGGGCGGAGGAAAGGAAGGTGACTCTTTTGACGCGGTTCATCCAGGGAGTCAACAATGTGAGCGCAGACAGACTCAGCAGGAAAGGTCAGGTTCTCTCCACAGAATGGATTCTGCACCCGGACATCTGCAAGAGTCTGTGGCGGTTATGGGGTCGACCTCTCGTGGATCTCTTTGCCACCGCGAAGACCAAACGACTAGAGTGTTATTGCTCTCCGGTTCCAGATCCCGAAGCTTTTCACATAGACGCTTTTCTGATGAACTGGTCACACATGGAGGTTTATGCCTTTCCTCCGTTCAAGATCCTTTACAAAGTGATTCAGAAGTTCGTTTCACACGAGGAGACCAGAATGACTCTGATAGCTCCGTTCTGGCCGTCAAGAAGCTGGTTTCCAGAGGTACTGGAATGGATGGTGGATGTCCCGAGAAGCCTTCCCATGAGACCCGATCTTCTCAGACAACCTCACTTGGCCCGAAATCATCAAAACCTCCGAGCTCTACGTCTGACTGCCTTCAGACTATCGAAAAACTCGCTAGAGCTAGAGGATTTTCGAAGAAGGCAGCCAAGGCAATTGCAAGGGCAAGAAGGTCTTCAACCATCAAGGTGTATCAGTCCAAGTGGGAGTTGTTCAGGGAATGGTGTAGAACTAACGCGATTTCCTCTTCCAGTACATCGCTTTCCCAAATAGCAGATTTTTTCTTGGACCTTAAAACTAAGCATAACTTCTCGTCATCAACTATTAAAGGTTACAGGAGTATGTTGGCGACGGTTTTTCGACACAGGAACCTAGACCTTTCTGATAATAAGGATCTACGAGATTTACTTAGGTCTTTTGATACGACCAAGATGATTCAAACGGCTCCCATCGCCTGGAATTTGGATGTTGTCCTTAAATTTCTCATGAGTGACAGATTTGAGCCTTTACACTCGGCTTCATTTAAGGACTTAACCTTGAAAACCCTTTTTCTAGTTACCCTCGCCACTGCGAAAAGAGTTAGTGAAGTTCACGCTTTAAGCAAGAACATTGGTTTTCGGAATGGGAAAGCCATTTGTTCTTTGCAACTGGGGTTTCTGGCCAAGAACGAAAACCCTTCTCGACCATGGCCCAAATCCTTCGAGATTTCTAACCTTTCGGATTTGGCTGGCGATGAATTGGAAAGGGTTCTCTGTCCAGTTAGAGCTCTACGTTGTTATGTGGACAGAACTAAGAATCTGAGAGGTAACTCAGACGCTCTGTGGTGTGCAGTTCGGAAACCCTCGATGCCCATGTCCAAGAATGCCTTGTCTTTTTTCGTTAGATTGTTGATTCGAGAAGCTCATGCTCAGTGTGATGAGTCGGATCAGAGGCTCCTCAAAGTCAAGACACATGAAGTCAGAGCGGTAGCGACTTCAGTGGCCTTTAAACAGAACCGTTCTCTGCAAAGTCTGATGGATACAACATTTTGGAGAAGTAAGTCTGTTTTTGCATCCCATTATTTGAAGAATGTTCAGACTCGCTATGAGGACCTTTTTACGTTGGGTCCTTTTATAGCTGCTAATGCGATAGTAGGTGAATGATCTACCACTACGTTCCCTTTTTTCCTAATACCCCTTTTCTATCTCTTGGAACTCGTTTTTTATGGTTGTTTGTGGAGATTGGGCGTCAGTCTTCCGCAATCTTTGATTTGGCTAGGTGGTCATTTTGTTCCTTGAGTGCACCCGGAACAAGGGTATTGGTTGAGGTCCTGTCATGTTATAGGTGTTTGTACCGTTTGACAGCTCCTAGAGATTTTCAGCCCGAGTGGATTACTGGATCTCTTAAGGATAGCGGACGAAATGAGGCAGAGTATCATTGCTGTCAGCTTCCTTATCAGGTGAGAACTGCTTAAGTTTATTGTATGTAACCCTTAAGTGAATTTTCTGTATGTAGCTGTCTCTGACCCGCCACCAAGGGGTGTCAATCAGCTCTTTTATATAACCAGCGGGTAAGTTTTATATTTAAAAATGATATTTTCATAATAAAATAAATTTTTGAATATACTTACCCGCTGGTTATATAAATTTAACACCCTCCCTCCTCCCCTCTAGAGACTACCTATGGTATGGCTATGAGGCATGGAAGAACTGGAGTTGGTGTGTAGTTCCACCTGTTCTACCGCTAGGGTGCGGTTGGTACACCTGGCGTATCTTCGATAGCGCGAGATTTGAATTTTCTGCCCTGGCGTCAGGGACTTCAGCTCTTTTATATAACCAGCGGGTAAGTATATTCAAAAATTTATTTTATTATGAAAATATCATTTTATTATTAGATTACAGTACTATGGGATTGACAAATTATTTTGTCCATTACAAAGTAAAAAATGCAGTAGTAAATTCATGTTTATATTATTGTCTTTTTCACTCCTCCTTTGCTTCATGTCTATTACAGTAATTCTCACTCTTTATTTCGCTATTCCTTTCATATTAAGATCAACTTTTGAATTGTAATCTTTCCTTTAACATCATCAGTCATTAACTTACAGCAATTATACATTATTGTACATGGCATCTATTTTAACATTGTTACTGATCTTAAAATATTTTATATCAATTACTCAGTACTTTTCATGTAGTTTGTTTATTTCCTCTCCGTATTTGGCTATTTTTCCCTTTAAGAGCCCTTGGGCTTACAGCATTCTGCTTTTCCAACTTAGGTTGTAGCTTACCTAGTAATAATAACAACAACAATAATAATAATAATAATGATTATTTATAATATTAGTAATAATAGTCCAGTAACAATTTGATTGAAGTATTTATTGTTGTAATTTAAAAGTTAGAAATTTAGTATATCTCGTATTAGTGATAATAGTCCAGTAACAATTTGATTGAAGGATTCATTATTGTAATTTAAAAGTTAGGAATTTAGCATACCTCATTGGTACCATTTCTTCCATTCAGATATTTCGACTGTAACGTATAGATTCATGAAAACATCCGGGAGGGCGTCGTGCGAGTGTGTAGAATGCTGCTTCACACGCGTTACCCAAAGTACAGCACGGAAGGATACGGGGCTTAGTATGCTCGTCCTCCTTTGATTTACACCAGCAGCACAGTCCGTCCGGGTCTTCCACAGCACATTGCGGGAATGGTGAGATAATTTTCTGACTATGAAAACTTTCGAAAACTAATTGAACTATGACCCATTGCTGGTGTGGTGTCATAATTAGAAACTGTTTGTTTATTTAATCTATGGAGTTTTTATCATCTTGCAATTTCAGTTGGGTCTTGGATCAGGATGTGTTCGTGTAGTGCCATGCAACACTATTGTCGGTTCTCCGGTTGCAATGGACACGGCGGCCCTCAACCGCATGTTGGCCGAAGATGTTGCGGCTCAAAAGAAACCACTCCTTGTGATTGCCAATGCAGGTGAGAATAGTATATACCTCTGGTAATAGTGTGCATTTGAGTGTGGCTACAAACACAGGTACCCCTACCAAAACGGTAACTAGAGGGGCACTCAGTAGAGTGCAGACCTCTGCCGCGACAGCTCATTTCTCGACCTTTTGCTCAACCTTGACCTTGACCTTTGACCTTAACATGTATTAATTACCGTGGATTTTCATACACTCAATTGTGAACTAAGTTTGAAATCTCTATGACAATAATATCCAAACTCATGGCTGATTGCTTGAATTGGCCATTTTGCTTGACATTTGACCTTGACTTACCAAAATTTAATCATTTCCAGCTTTTTAAACAGTTAGTCTCTGCAAGTTTAATTACGATTTAAATTGTGGCCCGGAAGCTGTTCACAAACACACACACATAAACAAACACAAACAGGATAAAACATAACCTCTTTCCATCTTCGGTGGGGGGGGGGGGTGTAATAAAAGTGTCTGTTACAAAAGGCTTACATAACTAGATATTTACTGTACTTTACTGTAGGGCAATGTATTTTTTTATTTCCTTTCCTCACTGAGCTATTTTTATCTGTTGAAGCCCTAGGGCTAAAAACATCCTGCTTTTCCAACTAGGGTTATAGCTTAACTGGTAATGATAATAATCATAATAATGGCAAATTCTCATTTTAATATAAAGACATCTTGACATTATTTTTATTATATGATGTGTTAACTGGAAAAATCGTTAGTGGCTTTTGTCGTTTATGAAATCATTGATAGCTTATTACATTTTCTTTGTAAAATGAGACAAAATGCAAAAACCACTGTATTTCTAACGCATGAATAACTGGAAAAGTCATTAGTGGCTTTCATAATTTATGAAATCCTTGATTACTTATATTTTCTATTAAGGTATACAAAAAATTTAATTGTTCCGTAACCGAAATACAAATCACACTACTTGAATAGAGTATTACTTTCGGCGTAGCTGAGAAGACGAGCCATTAAATTTCTAACGAGGGTTTACTACCCCCTCGCTAGTTAGCGAGGGGGTAGAGGAGGAGTAGCTAGCTACCCCTCCCCCCTCACACACCGGTGAACTAGTTCACTTTGCTTCTGGCTCGGGTGATGGACAGACATGTCTGCTCTCACCCTCGCATATTGACAGCCTGAATCTTTTTTGCTTTTACTTTCAGTTGTGTGTTTGGAAGTTGGCCTCTCTCTTTATCATGCGGAAATGCCCCAGATTACCAGACCGCCCTTGTTGGACTTATATGTCGGCAGTCGAGACGGACCCTCACACCTTGTGTCCGTTCTGCAGGGGCCAACGGCGTGATAAGGATAAAGTTTGTTGTGAGTGTAGGGAGTGGTCTACCTCCCAGTGGGAGAGGTTTTCCCGGCGCCAAAAGAAGAAGTCCAAGTGGGATCTTTCTCCTTCAAGGATCTCCTTGAAGAAGGAAATCTCCAAGGACTCTTCTTTCGTTGCCCGAACCACCTCCGAAGCTCCCACTCGATCGGTCTCTCCCGAGAGGCCGTCGAGTGGTAGCGTAGGCCGTACTTGTGTTGACCAACCTCGGGATTCAGGAGAGGGAGTTGCCTCCCATAGCGAGGCAGCTCCTCCTCCTCCTCCGGGGGAGGATTTATCTAATGTTGCTAATGATGATTTATTGCAGCTTTGGGCTTCCTTTGGGGCTTAAGGGTTCGCCCTCCAGGGAAGCCCTGTTTGACCTTATCCAGTTGGGAGCAGCTGTCAAACAGTCGTCGGTGATAGCGGAGGTGAACCCTCTGTTTATCGTCGACGTTATTGTGGCAGAGGCTTCCGGCGAGTTGGGCAAACCTCTGCCTTGGGTGCTGATGTTGCTGAAGGCTTGGTTCCCCCCTCCGAACATCCTTCGAGGGAGGGGTCAAGTCCAACGGTCTCTCCTGCAGGTGTTTCTTCCCCTCGGGGGAGTTCACTAACAGAGACTCCTCTTCGGAGGACTGCCGATGGTGTTCCTGATGCCCCCAGAGGACTTATCCGACGCAAGGCTCGTCTTCCTCTTCGCCGTCGAGGCCTTCCTTCTCCCCACAAGGGAGTTAGGAGGCGCCTTTTCGACTCCTCGAATTTGCAGTCCCCCGCACAGGATCCTCACCGTGCTTTGACCGTTGCACCTGCATCACTGGACCTCTCTGCAGATCATTCGCGATCTCCTCCGCCTGCCAGACCTGCTGACTTTCCTTCACCGTTCCTGGCAGCTGACGCGCTGTGGGCGCCCACGCACCCCGTTTTCAAACGGGCACCGGTCCCTTCGGGGCAAAAGGGTCTTGCTCACAATGTGGGCAAGTCCCTTAAGTGCTTGGTATCCCCTGTGCGCCCACGCTCTCCTGCACGCTTGCGCGCAATTCGCCGTTCCTGATGTTCCTGAGACAACGACCCAGACACATCCTATGTCACGGATAACGCGCCAGCGAGCTCCTGCTGCAGAATCAACGCGCCAGCTCTCTCACCGATCTCCTGCTCGTCAGCGCTCACCTAAGCGCCAGCGCTCTCCTGCACGCCAGCGATCTCCTTTACGCCAGCGATCTCCTATTCGCCAGCGCACAGCTGCACGCCCTGATCCTGTTACGCGCCACGCGCGCCCATGATCTCCAGCTCGCCAGCGCTCCCCTCCTGCTCGCCAGCACGCACCTGCGCGCCCTGGTCTTCGGATCCGAGTACAGGAAAGAAGACTCGCCCCTTGCCTTCCGCCAGCAATCTCATGCGCGCCCTCGGAACTCGCCCACCCGTCAGCCCTCGCCTTGGCACCATCGCGCGCACAGGTCCCAGTTCCTACCGTGCGCCCTTCTAGAGGCTTCCGGGATACTGCGCGCCCACGCGCCCACGAGCAGTCTCCTCCTCACGCTTCCACGCTTGCTGGTCCTTCTGCGCGCCCTTTGTCTTCGCTAGACCGCGGCCCTGTGCGCCATCAATCTTCTTCGCGCACACGCTTACCATCTCCTGCGCGCCATCACTCCCCAGCACGCAATCGCGCCCACGAGCCTGCTCGCCGTAGTTCGCTTACGCGCCCACGCACATCGTCACCTGTGCGCAGTCGCACACCTGCACACCCTGTGCTCCATCGCTCGCCTGCGCGCCATTGCTTGCCTGCGCACCATCATTCTCCTGCTCGCTAGCACTCGCCCCCGCGCCTTCATCTCCGCCGCGCGCGCGAACGCCAGCACGAGCCCAGGCGCTATTCCCACCGGGATTTAACGCGAGCTACCGAACGAGAGCAGATATGTCGTCTTTACGCTCCCCCCGCCGCAAGCGCAAACCAGCGCGCTCGCAAGAGGAGGGGAGATCTTCAGATAGGTCCAGGCACCCATCTTCTTCCCTTTCTTTTCAGGCAGGCCATGTAGTCTCTACTCCAAAGGATCGCCCGATTCCCTTCCCTCCAGAGGGAGTCTCTGACACTGCGTCTGTCAGTAAGCAGCCATGGTTTGAGTCCCTTATTAGAGCTGTCGTCCAGGCTGTTAAGCCTGCCTTCTCTGATTTGGGCCCCAAACCAAGGGCGGCTCCGACCCCTCTGAAGAGGAAGAGAAGAGTAGAGATCGTGGTGAATTCTCGGGTCTAGCTGGCTCCCAAGAAGTCCGTCAGGAAGGCTCCTTCCCCCTCGCAGACGTTTTCTCCATCCCCTGTGGACGAGGTTTTTCCGTCCTCAGGGGAGTCTTCCGAGGTGAGACTTTCTCCCACCGCACCAATGGGAGCAACCCCACCTCGAGCAGGAGAATCGTCCCGTGTTGGGGCGGAGAAGAGCCCTCAGACTTCGTTGCTAGAGTCCTGTATCCCTCCTAGGAGGGAACCGAAGGACTCAAAGACCATCGCGAAGTCGTCTTCTAGGATTCGACCAGAGCCAACGAGACCCGCGGAGAACGTACACGTGTCCCCCCAAGAAGAGCCTTTGGGGACGGGAGACTTCGCTGCCGATTTTCCAGGGGGAGAGCAGCAAGAGTCAGAGCATGCCTTCTGGCAGGTCTTGACTCTGATGAGGAATCTCGACAAGTTTCCGGACCCGGAGATTCCCCCTCGTGAGGGCAAGGACACGGTCCTGGACCGTGTCTTTGGCACTCAGAAACCCACTAAGGCCAGTGCGGCTTTGCCGTGGTCCCAAGGGGTCAAGAGTGCCAGAGATAAGGTTGAGGGCCAGCTCTCCGAGCTCGCCTCCTCCAGCCGTTCCACTGCTGGCAACAAGCTCCTCCCGCCTCCTCGTGTCCAGCAGAGGAGGTATTTTGAGATCATGGAGGAGCCTTGTTTAGCTCTTCCGGTGCACCACTCTGTGGAAGAGCTTACTATGGGAGTTCCTCTTGATAGTCTCTAGCCGGCAAGTGACTTTCTCGGCGACAGAGATCCTAAACCCGGAGAAGGTCACGAAGTGTGCCATGCAGGCTACTTCGCGGCTGGATGTCTGGTTGGGGTCTCTGGGCATCCTTTTGCGATCCGAGGATCTGTCCAAGGAAAGCACTAGGAAGGCCCTGGAGTCCTTCCTCCTCTCGGGCACCCGCACCATTGAGTTTCTGGCCCACCAAGTCTCAAACTTGTGGGCCAATTCGATCTTGAAACGACGTGATGCGGTGGTAGAGAGGTTCCATTCGAAGGTCTCAACCGTCGAAGTCAGACAGCTCAGACACTCTTCCCTTATGGGAAAGAGCCTGTTTGAGCCCAAGGATGTAGAACAGGCGGCTGAGAGGTGAAGGAAATCCAATCAGGATTCTCTCCTCCAAAGGGCTCTCACATCGAAGCCCTACAAACCTCCAGCACCTCAACAACAACCTCGCCAATCCAAGACGACGAAACCGGCAGCGGCAGTGAAGACAATGGTGTCCAAACAGCCTCTCCTGTCAATGACAGGAGAGGCAAGAAGTCCTCCAGGGGAGGCAAGAATCCTAGGGGGAGCAGCCGAAGCCGCAAACGCTAGGATTGGCAATCCCCCTGCATGTCCACCAGTGGGGGGATGCCTACAAAGTTGCGCAACCAGGTGGCAGCAACTCGGGGCCGATTCCTGGACAGTTTCTGTAATCAGTCAAGGGTATTGCGTCCCGTTCATAACATCTCTTCCTCCCCTGACAGCAAATCCAGTGTCGTTGACCTCCTATGCCATGGGATAGGCAAAGGGGCTAGACCTAAGGGCAGAAGTCGAGACCATGTTAAAGAAGGATGCTCTCTAAGAGGTCATCGACGGGTCCCCAGGCTTCTTCAGTCGACTCTTTCTTGTAAAGAAGGCGTCTGGAGGCTGGAGACCAGTCATCGACCTCTCAGCTCTGAACAGGTTTGTCAAACAAACTCCGTTCAGCATGGAGACAGCAGACACGGTCAGACTTGCAGTGAGACCACAAGACTTCATGTGTACACTGGATCTGAAGGACGGGTACTTCCAGATCCCAATCCATCCGTCTTCATGGAAGTACTTAAGATTCAGCCTAGACAACAAGATCTACCAGCTCAAGGTGCTGTGCTTCGGTCTCTCCACAGCACCTCAGGTTTTCACCAGAGTGTTCTCCCTGATCTCTTCGTGGGCACACAGGATCAGCATTTGTCTACTTCGTTATCTGGACGACTGGCTGATCCTGGCCGACTCGGCGTCGACCCTTCTTCGACACTGAGACAAGCTTCTGGGACTTTGCCAAGATCTGGGGATCATGGTAAATCTCGAGAAGTTTTCTCTGCTTCCATCTCAACGACTGGTATATCTAGGCATGATCTTGGACACCAATCTCCACAAAGCCTTTCCATCAGACGACAGGATAGCAAAGCTGAGGAGGGTCGCAGATCCTTTCCTCAGACGAGAAGAACTCCCAGCCCAATCGTGGTTACGTCTCCTCGGTCACCTTTCCTCTCTGGCCCGTCTAGTTCCAAATGGGCACCTCAGGATGAGATCCCTGCAATGGCGGCTCAAGTCTCGGTGGAATCAAGGTCACGATTCCCCGGACATTTTGGTCCCTATAGGTCCTGCGGAACGGACGGACCTTCAATGGTGGGTGACAGACGAGAACCTCCGAAAGGGAGTGGCTCTTCTTGTCCTCCCCCCGGATTTGATGTTGTTCTCGGACGCCTAAAAAGAAGGGTGGGGGGCCCACGTTCTGAACCACAGGACCTCAGGCCTATGGTCAGAATCAGAAAAGTACCTCCACATAAACCTAATAGAGATAAAGGCCGTGTATCTGGCTCTTCAACAGTTCCAGCATTTCCTGGCGGGTCACTCCGTGGTGGTGATGAGCGACAACACCACAGTAGTGGCTTACATCAACAAGTAGGGAGGTACCTTTTCACAACAGCTATCTCATCTTGCAGTAGAGATACTGAGATGGACCGAAGTCCACTCGATTCCACTATGGGCTCGCTTCATTCTGGGCAAAAGGAATGTGCTCGCTGACAGTCTGAGCAGAGCATCCCAGATAGTGAGTACCGAGTAGTCTTTGGATCCTTTAGTAGCCAACAAAGTCCTGACTTTGTAGGGTTCTTCGACGGTGGATCTGTTTGCGACAGCTTTGAATTTCAAGCTCCCGCTGTACTGCTCCCCAGTCCCGGACCCCAAGACACACTGCCAAGATGCCTTCCAACAACAGTGGGACAACATCGACGTTTACGCCTTTCCCCCGTTCTGTCTGATGAGAAGGGTGCTCAACAAGACCAGAATTTCGGTCAACCTGTCAATGACCTTAATAGCTCCACTACGGGATCACGCAGAGTGGTTCCCGGACCTTCTGCATCTCCTGACGGAACTCCCGAGAGAACTCCCTCCTCGACACGAGCTACTCAAGCAACCACACGCCAACATCTTCCACAAAGCCGTAGCATCGCTACGGCTTCACGCCTGGAGACTATCCAGCATCTCCTCACAGAGAGAGGCTTTTCGCAACAAGTTGCTTAAAGGATGTCTCGACACCTGCGAAAGTCATCCACAGGAGTCTACCAGTCGAAGTGGAGAACCTTCTGTGGTTGGAGTCGTGGAAGGGGTATCTCTCCCCTTGATGCCACTATTCCAGCAATAGCGGAGTTTCTTGTGTGTTTGCGGGAAGAAATGCGCCTTTCAGTCTCGGCAGTGAAAGGCTATCGCTCAGCCTTATATCTTGCCTTCAGGCTAAAAGGAATGGACATTTCCTCCTCGCTAGAACTTTCTTTACTCATACAAAGTTATGAACTTACCTGCCCTCAGTTGGAAGTAAGACCTTCTCCATGGAACGTGGTTCGAGTCCTCAGGGCTCTTAAGAGACCTCCGTTTGAACCATTACGCCAGGCTTCTGATCGCCACCTGACTTGGAAGACGGTGTTCCTACTTGCTTTGGTCTCGGCCAAGCGAGTCAGCGAACTTCATGGTCTCTCGTACGACGTCGCCCATTCAAGAGGATAGGTGGAGGTAACGTTCAGGTTCGTCCCTGAGTTGGTTACTATACTCAAAGTCTTGGAGTCCCGGACCTTTGGTTCGACTCCTTCAGGATTTCGAGTCTCCGTTCTGTAACAGATGACCCAGACCTTCTCCTACTATGCCCTGTAAGGAGTTGAAGGGGTTATCTTAAAGAACAGCTGCAGTTCGTCCTCATGTGCAAGCCCTGTTTGGGAGCACAGTGAGGACGGAGAGGAGGGTCATCAAGAATGCCTTTTCAGCCTGGATTCAAAGGGTCATCCATCACGCCCTGAATCCAGACCCTCCTCCGTCACGTCGCCTTAGAGCACATGATGTCAGAGGCATCGCAACGTCCCTGGCCTTCAAGAGGAACTACTCTGTGACGCAGGTGCTACAAGCCGGAGTCTGGAAACGTCAAACGACCTTCACAGCCCACTACCTGCAGGACGTGATCCACATGAGCCTCGATAAGTTTTCTATCGGCCCTGTGGTGGCTACACAACAGCTGGTCTAACCTCAGGCTCCTTAATGGACAGGTAGCAGAAGGTTGAGGGCATTGTTACCTGGTTTTAGACTGCATGAATGAAGAAGTATGTCTGGCCCTTACTTCTTTCTTCATCCTCCCCTCTCTTGGGAAAGCAGCATCCTGGGTTCTCTGCATAGCTGACCTCAAACCTCTGCAGGTAAACCATGCTTCCTTGTGTTCCTAGTATTAAGTTAATACTGTCGCGTCCCCCATACCCTGACGAGGTGGTATTGGGAACGTCCTAGCCTAGAATTCCAGCTAAAGGACTTCAGGTCGACTTCTTAGGACAAGTCACACTTCTTCCCTCCACACACAAGCTTATGCAGGCCGCACGTTTCTTGCGTAGCAAGAAACTTACGAGGTGCAGGGACTCTTTTTCTCGAGTGCTGCTCACTCGGATTCTGAGTCCCCTGGTAAGCCAAAGCCAGTAAGGCTGGGGACTTTCCACCCTACCTAAGGGTAAGTCACCCTATGTAAATAGCGTGGTTTGTATTTTGGTTACGGAACAAATGACAAATTCGGAGATAATTTGTATTTTTCCTAACCATACAAACCTTAGCTATTTACACATATTTACCCGGCAGCCCTGTCCCCCAAGACAAGTCCTACCTCTAAGTGAAGTGAGGTAGCTCACTAGCGCGGGGGTAGTTTAACCCTCGTTAAAATCTAATGGCTCGTCATTTCAGCTACGCCGAAAGTAATTCCCTATGTAAATAGCTAAGGTTTGTATGGTTAGGAAAAATATAAATTATCTCCGAATTTGTCATTTTGAAACTCATGACATCTTAACATGATATTTTTATAGTTTCATTTATAATTTTAGTATCTTAGCAAATCAGCAATTATTTCTGTTGATTTCTGCATTTGTTGATATTTTGCACAAAATAATTACCTATGCCAACGAAGTTTGAAGGAGGTTATGTTTTACCCTATATTTGTATTTGTTTGTTTGTGTACAGCTTCCTGGTCGCAATTTTACTCTAGCCTTTGTTATCTTCACCAACCAATTGTTACTTCAGTCCAATTGAGTTTTGATGTTTTATGTGCCAGTGAATAGTCTCTCTCTCTCTCTCTCTCTCCTCTCTCTCTCTCTCTCTCTCTCTCTCTCTCTCTCTCTCTCTCTCTCTCTCTCTCTCTCTCTCTCTCTCTCTCTCTCTCTCTCTCTCTCTCCACACAATTGTTTTGTGTTTGTGTATATTTTTGCAATTGCTGGTGATAGAGGATCTAAATGTCCCTTGTTTTGAATGTGAGAATTAGATGATGGCTTCCATTTGGTCCTTAGGTTGAACACTGCTCAATTTATTGAATTCATATAGAGAATCGGTGTATTTATCATAAATGACTTAAGAGAAGTAATAAGTTAAACATATCAAGTTTATAAGTTGACGTCATGAACATGAACATGAGTAATACGTAGAAAGGTAAAATCTAATTTTATATACATTATTCCTATAAATTTGAACTTAATCTACGATATACATGCTGTAGTCTATGGTGTACATGAGCAGGAGACTCCAAATGGGTCCTGTATAGGATACGATGTACATAGGATACGATGTACATAGGATACGATGTACATAGGATACGATGTAAATAGGATAGGAGGAATTCTATTAGGGATTTTCCAAGAAAGATCAAACAATAATGCTGTATTTTCTAGTTCATTGCATATAAGATGTGTGAATGTGGCAAAAAATTAAACAAAGCGACTTTTAATGTTGCATGTAGCTGATTATTATTGAATGTTACAGGTGCTGCTCTAATCTGGAAGTCACGGACGAAGAGCTTCTTACTGCTTCATTGGAGATCAAACTCTAAACTCAAGGTGAGAGTAACAGGATACTTTCAACTTCAAAAGATAATGGAGTAATGTAAAGTTTGATTATGAGTAATATTTAAGATGAGAACAAAGCCAATAGTAATTTTCTATAGCATTAACAATTGAGACCAAATCAAATACCTGATTCATGATTTCCAAAGTGTTTGTGATCATCAGTAAGAGGTAGGATTTCCCTTGTCAATGGACTAATTCTGATGTATATTTTGAAGGAGATTAGTGCATTTATACAATGTCCAACAGATAAAATAATGGCATAATTGTTCCATAACTGAAATACAAACCACGCTATTTGATATGGGTTATTACTTCGGTGTAGCTGAAATGACGAGCCATTAGAATTTTAACGAGGGTTTACTACCCCACCGCTAGTTAGCGCGGGTAGGGAGGGGTATCTTGTTACCTCTTTGTTATATCTTTGGGCTTCCTTGGGGCTTCAGGTGAATTTGCGCCAGCGCGCAAATTCACCTTTGCGCTATCTCGAGGTTGCGCAATCGCGCCCTCACCCCGTGCTTCCAGATACGCGCGCTCCACGCCCACGCGCAAGAGACATTTCTCCTGCGCACGCGCGCCCGCGCGATCAAAGGATTGCTCACGCGCCAGCTCCCATCCAGCCTTCAACCCCACCCAATGTTCCAGCTCCTGCGCGGTGCATGCCCTCGCCATCACCTATGCGCGCCCTCGCCCGCGTGCACGAAATTCCTACCATGCACGATCCTCCCACGCGCGATCCAGGGCAGGGCTCATCGCGCCACCACCAACGCGATTTGCGCCGTGATCGCCAGCCCGACCCCGCATGCAATTTCACGGGGCTTCAGGCGGACAGGTCATCGTCTCGTTACCCTCCTCGCAAGCGCAGAACAGCGCGCTCGCCGGAGTAGGGAAGGTTTCCGGACAGGTCTAAGGACTCTTTTCCTTCAGCTTCGTTTCAGTCGAACCCTCGTTTGTCGACTCCTAGGGATCGATCGATCCCCTTCCCTCCAGAGGGAGTGTCTGGCAGCGCGACTGTCAGCCAGCAGCCCTGGTTTGGGACCATAGTCAGAGCTCTCATGCAGGCTTTGAAGCCTGTGATCTCAGAACTGGGTCACAAAGCAGTGGCGACTTCTTCTCCCCTGAAGAGGAAGAGAGGAGTCCCCTCCGTGGTGTCTTCTCCGAGGGCTAAGCTGTCTCCTCGGAAATCCTTGCGCAAGGCTCCCTCTCCCCCCAAGACTTTCTCTCCCTCCCCTGCGGATGAGGATTTTCCATCCTTAGGGGAGTTTGACGAGCCGGTCCGTTCCCCCATCGCACCAATGGTTGTAACTCCGCCTCTCCCTGAGAAGTCTTCTCGCACAGGGGGAGAGAAGAGCCTGCATCCATCGTTACTAGAGTCCTGTAGCCTAAGGACTCGAAGACTTTACCTAAGTCTTCGGCAAGGATCAGACAGGAGCCAGCTAGACCTTCGGAGAATGTCCCCGAATCCCCCCAGGAAGAGCCACTGGGGACGGGAGACTTTGCTGCTAGCCCTTCGGGAGGAGACCTTCAAGAGTCAGAACATGCGTTCTGGCAAGTTCTGACCCTCATGAGAAATCTCGACGGGTTTCCGGACCCAGAGATTCCTCCTCGTGAGGGTAAGAACACGGTCTTGGACCGAGTGTACGGCACCTAGAAACCCTCTAGAGCCAGTGCAGCTTTACCCTGGTCACAAGGGATGAAGAGTGCCAGAGACAAAGACGAAGGCCAGCTCGCTGAGCTTTCCTCCTCCAACAGATCCAGCGCCGGTAACAAGCTCCTCCCTCTTCCTCGAGTCCACCAGAGGAGGTATTCGAGATCTTAGAGGAGACTTGTTTGGGTCTTCCTGTTCACCATTCTGTGGAAGAACTCACTGGGGAAGTCCCTCTAGAGAAACTCTCCAACCGGCATGTTTCGTATTCTGCTACTGCGATCCTAAGCCAGGAGAAGGTGGCGAAGTGTGCCATGCAGGCAACCTCGTGGCTTGACATCTGGCTAGGGTCTCTGGGCATCCTGGTGCAATCTGAGGATCTGTCCAAGGAAAGCACCAGGAAGGCACTGGAGACATTCTTACTCTCAGGCACGCGGATCATTGAGTTTTTGGCCCACCAAGTCTCGAACTTGTGGGCCAATACGATCCTGAAACGACGGGACGCAGTGGCTGAGAGATTCCACCTGAAGGTCTCCAGTTCGGATGTTAGCAGGCTCAGACATTCTTCCGTACTCGGTAAGAGTTTGTTCGAGCCTAAGGACGTGGAGCTAGCAGCTGAGAGGTGGAGGAAGTCCAACCAGGATTCCCTCCTTCATAGGGCCCTGACATCGAGGCCCTATAAACCTCCAGCAACCCAACAGCCCCGTCCAGCTAAGAATGCGAAGAAGACGACAGCAGCAAAGCCAAAGGTGTCTAAGCCCTTTCCTGTCAAGGACAGGAAGGGAAGAAAGTCCTCCAGGGGAGGTAAAAATCCTAGAGGGAGCGGCTGAGGCCGTAAATGCTAGGATTGGCAGTCCCCCTGCATGTCCACCAGTGGGGAGATGCCTACAGAGTTGCGCGACAAGGTGGTAGCAACTCGGGGCAGATACCTGGACGATTTCAGTGATCGGTCAGGGATATCGCATCCCGTTCACAACATCTCTACCTCCCCTGACAGCGAAGCCAGTGTCATTGAGCTCCCTTACCATGGGATCGGTAAGGGGGCAAGCCTTCCGGGCAGAAGTCCAGACCATGTTGAAGAAGGACGCTCTCTAAGAGGTGGCAGACATGTCCTCAGGCTTCTACAGTCGACTCTTTCTTGTAAAGAAGGCGTATGGAGGCTGGAGACCAGTCATCGACCTCTCTACCCTGAACGGGTTTGTCAAACAGACACCGTTCAGTATGGAGATGGCAGACACGGTCAGGCTTGCAGTGAGACCACAGGACTTCATGTGTACACTGGACCTGAAGGAGGTGTACTTCCAGATCCCAGTCCACCCGTCTTCAAGGAAGTACTTAAGATTTTGCCTAGACAACAAGATCTACCAGTTCAAGGTGCTGTGCTTCGGTCTCTCCACTGCTCCTCAAGTGTTCACCAGAGTGTTCACCCTGATATCATCTTAGGCTTACAGGATCGGTATCCGTCTCCTCCATTACCTGGACGACTGGCTGATCCTAGCAGACTCGGAGGCAACCCTTCTTCGCCACCGAGACAAGCTTCTCGAACTTTGCCTGGATCTAGGGATCATGGTAAATCTCGAGAAGTCCTCTCTGCAGCCCTCCCAGAAACTGGTATACCTAGGCATGGTCATAGACACCAATCTCCACAAAGCCTTCCCAACAGATGACAGGATAGCAAGGCTGAGGAAGGTCGCAAGGCCTTTCCTCAAACGAGAAGAACTCCCAGCCCAAGCGTGGTTACGTCTCCTCAGCCATCTCTTCCCTGGCCTGTCTGGTTCCTAATGGTCACCTCAGAATGAGATCTCTCCAGTGGCGACTCAAGTCTCGGTGGAATCAAGGACACGATTCCCCGGACACTCTGATCCCTATGGGTCCTACGGAACAGACGGACCTTCAGTGGTGGGTGGCAGACGAGAACCTATGAAAGGGAGTGTATCTTCTCGTCCTTCCCCCGGATTTGATGTTGTTTTCGGACGCATCAAAGAATGGGTGGGGGGGCCACATTCTGAACCACAGGACCTCAGGCCTGTGGTCAGAATCAGAAAAGTACCTCCACATAAATTCCATCAGGTCCTGGTGGGCCACTCTGTGGTGGTGATGAGCGACACCACCACAGTAGTGGCTTATATCAACAAGCAGGGAGATACCTTCTCAGAACAGCTATCTCATCTTGCAGTAGAGATACTGAGATGGTCCGAAGTCCACTCGGTCACACTTTCGGCTCGCTTCATTCCAGGAAAGAGGAATGTGCTCGCCGACAGTCTGAGCAGAGCAACTCGGATAGTGAGTACCGAATGGTCTTTGGATCGTCAAGTAGCCAACAAAGTCCTGACTTTGTGGGGTTCCCCGACTGTGGATCTGTTCGCTACAGCGCTGAACTTCAAGCTCCCGCTGTACTGCTCCCCAGTCCCGGACCCCAAGGCGCTCTGGCAAGATGCCTTCCAACAACTGTGGGACAACATCGACGTTTATGCCTTTCCCCCGTTCTGTCTGATGAGGAGGGTGCTCAACAAACCAGAATATCGGTCAATCTATCGATGACCCTGATAGCTCTGCTATGGCATCACGCAGTGTGGTTTCCGGACCTTCTGCAACTCCTTACGGAGCTCCCGAGAGAACTCTGTTCACGTCACGAGCTACTGAAACAACCACACGCCAACGTCTTCCACAAAGCCGTAGCTTCGCTTTGACTTCACGCCTGGAGACTATCCAGCAGCACCTCGTTTAGAGAGGATTTTCGCAGCAAGTTGCGAATAGGATGTCTGGACACCTGTCAGGTCATCCGCAGGGGTGTACCAGGGGAAGTGGCGAGTCTTCTGTGGTTGGTGTCGTGGAAGGGGTATCTCTCCACTCGATGCCACTATTCCAGCAATAGCGGAGTTCTTTGTGTATTTGCGGAAAGAAATGCGCCTTTCAGTCTCGGCAGTGAAAGGCTGTCGCTCAGCCTTAAGTCTAGCCTTCAGGCTCAAAGGAGTGGACATTTCTTCCTCGCTGGAACTGTCTCTACTAATACGGAGTTATGAACTTACCTGCCCTCAGTCGGAAGTGAGACCACCTCCATGGAACGTGGTTCGAGTTCTCAAGTCTCTGAAGAGACCTCCCTACGAACCATTACGCCAGGCTCCAGATCGCCACCTTACTTGGAAGACTGTGTTCCTGCTAGCTTTGGCTTCGGCCAAATGAGTCGGCGAACTTCATGGTCTCTCATAGGACATCGCCCATTCAAGGGGATGGGGGGAGGTAACGTTCAGGTTCGTCCCTGAGTTTGTTGCCTAGACTCAGAATCCTGGAGTGCCGGACCCCCGGTTCGACTCTTTCCAGGTTTCGAGTCTACGTTCTGTAACAGATGACCCAGACCATCTCCTACTTTGCCCAGTAAGGAATCTGAGGTTGTATCTTAAAAGAACAGCTGCAGTTCGTACCCAGGTGCAAGCCTTGTTTGTGAGCACTGGGAAAACGAAGAGGAGGGTCACTAGGAATACCATCTCAGCCTGGATTCGCAAGGTAATACACCTAGCCTTGAATCCTGACCCTCCTCTGTCACGTTGCCGTAGAGCACATGATGTCGGGCGTAGCTACGTCCCTGGCCTTCAAGAAAAACTATTCAGTGACGCAGGTCCTGCAACCTGGTGTGTGGAAGCGTCAGACGACCTTCACAGCCCACTACCTGCAACACGTGACACACAGGAGATTCGATACGTTCTCTCTCGGCCCTGTGGTGGCTGCACAACAGCTGGTCTAACCTCAGGCTCCTTAATGGACAGGTAGCAGAAAGTTGAGGGCATTGTTACCCGGTTTTAGTCTGCATGAATGAAAATGTTTGTCTGGCCCTTATTCTTTTCATCCTCTCCTCCCTTGGAGAAAGCAGCATCCTGGGTTCTCTGCACAGCTCACCTCAAACCACTGCAGGTTAACCATGCTTCCTTGTGTTCCTAGTATTAAGGTTAATACTGTCACGTCCCCATACCCTGACGAGGTGGTATTGGGAGAGTCCTAGCCTAGAATTCTATCTGAAGAACTCCTGGTCAACTTCCTAGGACGAGTCACGCTTCTCACCTTCACACACAGCCTATGTAGGCAGCAGCAGTTGCACAGCAATGCTAGCGAGGCGCAGGGACACCTTATTTCTTGAGTACTCACACACTCAAATATTAAGTCCCCAGGCAAAGCCAAAGCCAGTATGGCAGGGACTTACCACCCTTCCTAAGGGGTGAGTCACCCATATTAAATAGCGTGGTTTGTATTGCAGTTACGGAACAAATGACAAATTCGTAGATAATTTTGTATTTTTCCTAACTATACAAACCTTAGCTATTTAATCAAACTTGCCCGCCAGCCCTGTCCCCCCGTGAAGTCCTACCTCTAAGCAAAGTGAAGTATTCACAGGTGTGTGTGAGGGGGGGGGGTGTTAGCAAGCTACCCTTCCCTACCCCCCGCTAACTAGCGGTGGGGTAGTAAACCCTCTTTAAAATTCTAATGGCTCGTCATTTTAGCTACGCCGAAGTAATAACCCATATTAAATAGCTAAGGTTTGTATAGTTAGGGAAAATAAATTATCTACGAATTTGTCATGTCTATGTACTTTGTTAAGGTGATCGAAAATAGGTATTTTCTATTTTTTTTTTTTTTTTTTTTGAGAATAAGTGATTATTTTCTTATCCTAATCGAATTCTCCATTAATAGATTGCCAATTGTAGATTGTGATGGGCCCCATTATTGAATTTTTAAGTAATACATTGCAAATGGTCAATGGTGATGGTACCGCAGTGACTATAGGAATGTAATATCTGCTTCATCCGAGTTAAATTGCTTTATTATAATTACTGTATACATGGTTCTCTTCACTGAACTTTGTTTTCTTTTATATAAATTTGTATTAAGTTAGTCTTAGTTATCTTTTATTTCAAAAACTTGTGTGCCATTTAGTCTAGTTGTGCACTGATCACACATCTATTTTTATATATATTTCTTAGAATGAAGATGGTTGTCCTGCCATTAGTTACACATCAGATTTGTATATTCATGAACATTCATTGATTATAACTAAGCATTTGAATGCGCGTAAATTACCCAGAAATTTATGTTACTGTAGAGACAACTCAAGTTGTGTGACTGGATTGTTTATGATATATAGGAAGGTTTGTGGTTAGTAGATTAACCCTTTTACCCCCAAAGGACGTACTGGTACGTTTCACAAAAGCCATCCCTTTACCCCCATAGACGTAACGGTACGTCCTTGCAAAAAAAATGCTATAATTTTTTTTTTTCATATTTTTGATAGTTTTTTTTTTTTAAATTCAGGCATTTTCCAAGAGAATGAGACCAACCTGACCTCCCTATGACAAAAATTAAGGCTGTTAGAGCAATTTAAAAAAAATATACTGCAAAATGTGCTGGGAAAAAAACAACCCCCTGGGGGTTAAGGGTTGGAAATTTCCAAATAGCCCGGGGGTTAAAGGGTTAACAAAGTCTAGGCGTTATGGCATGATAGGTTGAATATTTTGATGCTGCATGGGTTATACTAATCAGTATTTATATTCAGTGGCTTATATTAAAACCACGGTTAAAGGTATGACACTATAGACAATCTTTTAACTATAATCGATTATTCATTGAATAAATATAAATACAGTATTAACATTGAGTCGCTGTAGGTTCAATGGATTTAGATTATAACTGTCTATTGGTTTTTATTTGAATAGGTTTATTGGTTGATATAGGATACATTAGCAAAAGTATCAATATTACAGGTTGGCAAGAGATTCTAATACATAGTTTAACCATACAATTAACCTGAACATCTTTACATCTTAGGGTGCAATTCAGTGGATTTGGACAGTAAATAGGTAGGGGATCAGAGTATAGGTTGAAAGAGTTTTGTTGTAAAGACGATTGGAGCAATTCTGTGGTTAGATGGAAAATTTGAGACTATATTTAAGACTCTCTTTGGTATTTCTTAGAGTGCTTCATTCATATGACTATTTTATTGAGATAAGTGGGCAGTTTATGCTATAAATCTTTGGCTGTTTTCATCATCATCATCATCATCATCTCCTCTTAATTCCATTGACGCAAAGGGCCTCGGTTAGGTTTTGACATTTGTCTCTATCTTGAGCTTTTAATTCAATACTTATCTATTCATCATCTACTTCACGCTTCATAATTCTCAGCCATTTAGGTCTGGGTCTTCCAACTCTTCTAGTGCCTTGTGGAGACCAGTTCAAAGTTTGGTGAACTAATCTCTCTTGAGTAATCTCTCTAATAGTTTCAAATCTAATCCTTCCAGTTATTTCCCAATATTCTTCTGAGGGCTTTGTTCTCAATTCTACAAAATCTGTTAGAGATTGTTTCATTGTCATACCACGACTCATGTCCAAAAAGTAACACCGATCTTACTAAACTGATATATAGCCTGATTTTTATTTCAGTCGATTTTATTTCCAAATTTTACTTAACATAGCCATTGTATGATTTTTTTTTTTTTAATATTTTGTTGAACTCAAATTCTAGAGATCCTGTATTAGAGATCTTTGTTCCTAAATACTTAAATGATTCTACCACATTAATCCTCTCTCCCTCCAATGATATTTCATCTTCCATTGTATATACAATTCTCATTATCTGTCTTTCTTCTGTTTAGCTTGAGCCAAACCTCATATTTCGTGTAAGCTGGTAAGCAAGCTTTGCAAGTCCTGAACTGATAATATAGCCTTGTTTTTTAATATGTAATTTCAGGCTTTATTTGTGTCCAGAAATTTTGTTTTGTAGTAAAATATCCATCCATATGTCAAACTGATATTTCAATTTTCTCTCCACAGGATTAAAGAACCCATGGTAAGAAGAGAAACGAATTCTTGAAGGAATATGGAAGTCTCACTGGACCCTCTACAACTGCTGCTGTCAACAAGGATGAAGTCTAGGAGTTCCCCCGAAGCTGGAAATCTGTCAGGTCTTCAAAGACATTTAATTCACTCAACGCATCTTTAATGAATTACTCCTTTCGAAATTTCAACTTTGTTTTAGAATTTATATCCGAAATGTTTCTTGTTCTTGACCAAATTTATTTAGACTAGTTCAATCTTAAAATTTTTCATAGAAGGAATTGAATTTCCACTCCGAACATTCAATTTTAACTAGTCATATTTTGGTTTATTAATTTGATTAATCTGATTAATTTCTTAAAGCATTATTAAGTCCAATCTTAGTGCTTCATATGGTCAACATTTTCAGAATTGGTTAAAAATTTGATTAATTTCTTTAATTTAATCATTATTCAGTCTGATCTTAGTACTTCATATGGTCAACATTTTCAAAAATTTATTTTTATGACATGAACATTTGAAATATTTTGTGTTTTAAGCTATGAAAGAATTCAAAGTTTTGATATTTAAGCTTTTCGATAATTTAAGACCATGTTAATATTCCTACGAAGTCTCTTAAGGTTAAACTAGCCTTAAGGCTAGGAAATAGTTTTAGGTTGTAAGCTTGTTCAAACATACAAGGAAAAAGGATGATATAGGCTTCAGTAATTAAACAGTAATTTTTTGTATAATAAGGTTAGTAATTAACTAAGCAGAAAATTATGAAATCATTTAAAACATTAATTCAGTAGTTATGAAAATGAATTTGATCACTAAAAGTATTATTCAAAAGTGTCCTAGGAATTTCCATATCAGAGAAAATATCCCATAAATATCATTGAAATTATTCTCTCATATTTTTTATCAATTTAAACTCTAGACCAGAAATGTCAAACTTATGACCAGCGGGCCAAATGTGGTCCTTGAGATGACTAGATTTTTTACCTGTATAATTGTTATAACTGAAATGTAACTACAGTAAACTATTAACCCTTTTACCCCCAAAGGACGTACTGGTACGTTTCACAAAACTCATCCCTTTACCCCCATGGACGTACCGGTACGTCCTTGCAAAAAAATGCTATATAAATTTTTTTTTTTTATATTTTTGATAATTTTTTTGAGAAACTTCAGGCATTTTCCAAGAGATTGAGACCAACCTGACCTCTCTCTGACAAAAAAAATATACTGCAAAATGTGCTGGGAAAAAAATAACCCCCTGGGGGTTACGGGTTGGAAATTTCCAGAGCCTTGGGGTAAAAGGGTTAAAATTCTTGGAACTGTAACTTCAATCCATTTCTTTGATTATTCTTCTGCTTTCGTGAATCATGTCATTTAGACTTGGTTTATAGTTTTATAGTTTATTTTAAAGTTTAAGTGAATCTTTCAGTTTGAGATTAGCTTATTTCTGTAATATTACTTACATCAATTCTATTCCATAACTTTTAGTTGGCCTAACTTATGTCTGCAGAGTTCGTGATGTCAAAATTGGTTTCCATGTTGACCTACATTCAAAATAGGCTAAAATCTTACTTAGTTTAAACTTGCATTGTCTATCCCTGTACTGTAGTGCAAGCATTGATCCCATAGCTACCTTTATTTAAATCATTACTGGCTAAAATCTAAATTAGTTTTAACTTGTACCGTCTATCCCTGTACTGCAGTGCAAGCATTGATCCCATAGCTACCTTTATTTAAATCATTACTGGCTAAAATCTAAATTAGTTTTAACTTGTACTGTTTATCCCTGTACTGCAGTGCAAGCATTGATCCCATAGCTACCTTTATTTAAATCATTACTGGCTAAAATCTAAATTAGTTTAAACTTGTACTGTTTATCCCTGTACTGCAGTGCAAGCATTGATCCCATAGCTACCTTTATTTAAATCATTACTGGCTAAAATCTAAATTAGTTTTAACTTGTACCGTCTATCCCTGTACTGCAGTGCAAGCATTGATCCCATAGCTACCTTTATTTAAATCATTACTGGCTAAAATCTAAATTAGTTTTAACTTGTACCGTCTATCCCTGTACTGCAGTGCAAGCATTGATCCCATAGCTACCTTTATTTAAATCATTACTGGCTAAAATCTAAATTAGTTTTAACTTGTACCGTTTATCCCTGTACTGCAGTGCAAGCATTGATCCCATAGCTATCTATCTATCTATATACCAAGGCACTTCCCCCAATTTTGGGGGGTAGCTGACACCAACAATGAAACAAAACAAAAAGGGGACCTCTACTCTCTATGTTCCTTCAGCCTAATCAGGGACCCAACCGAGTTCAGCTGGTACTGCTAGGGTGCCACAGCCCAACCTCCCACATTTCCACCACAGATGAAGCTTCATAATGCTGACTCCCCTACTGCTGCTACCTCCGCGGTCATCTAAGGCCCCGGAGGAAGCAGCAGGGCCTACTGGAACTGCGTCACAATCGCTCGCCATTCATTCCTATTTCTAGCACGCTCTCTTGCCTCTCTCACATCTATCCTCCTATCACCCAAAGCTTTCTTCACACCATCCATCCACCCAAACCTTGGCCTTCCTCTTGTACTTCTCCCATCAACTCTTGCATTCATCACCTTCTTTAGCAGACAACCATTTTCCATTCTCTCAACATGGCCAAACCACCTCAACACATTCATATCCACTCTAGCCGCTAACTCATTTCTTACACCCGTTCTCTCCCTCACCACTTCGTTCCTAACCCTATCTACTCGAGATACACCAGCCATACTCCTCAGACACTTCATCTCAAACACATTCAATTTCTGTCTCTCCATCACTTTCATTCCCCACGACTCCGATCCATACATCACAGTTGGTACAATCACTTTCTCATATAGAACTCTCTTTACATTCATGCCCAACCCTCTATTTTTTACTACTCCCTTAACTGCCCCCAACACTTTGCAACCTTCATTCACTCTCTGACGTACATCTGCTTCCACTCCACCATTTGCTGCAACAATAGACCCCAAGTACTTAAACTGATCCACCTCCTCAAGTAACTCTCCATTCAACATGGCATTCAACCTTGCACCACCTTCCCTTCTCGTACATCTCATAACCTTACTCTTACCCACATTAACTCTCAACTTCCTTCTCTCACACACCCTTCCAAATTCTGTCACTAGTCGGTCAAGCTTCTCTTCTGTGTCTGCTACCAGTACAGTATCATCCGCAAACAACAACTGATTTACCTCCCATTCATGGTCATTCTCGCCTACCAGTTTTAATCCTCGTCCAAGCACTCGAGCATTCACCTCTCTCACCACTCCATCAACATACAAGTTAAACAACCACGGCGACATCACACATCCCTGTCTCAGCCCCACTCTCACCAGAAACCAATTGCTCACTTCATTTCCTATTCTAACACATGCTTTACTACCTTTGTAGAAACTTTTCACTGGTTGCAACAACCTTCAACCAACTCCATATAACCTCATCACATTCCACATTGCTTCCCTATCAACTCTATCATATGCTTTCTCCAGATCCATAAACGCAACATACACCTCCTTACCTTTTGCTAAATATTTCTCGCATATCTGCCTAACTGTAAAAATCTGATTCATACAACCCCTACCTCTTCTAAAACCACCCTGTACTTCCAAGATTGCATTCTCTGTTTTATCCTTAATCCTATTAATCATTACTCTACCATACACTTTTCCAACTACACTCAACAAACTAATACCTCTTGAATTACAACACTCATGCACATCTCCCTTACCCTTATATAGTGGTACAATACACGCACAAACCCAATCTACTGGTACCATTGACAACACAAAACACATATTAAACAATCTCACCAACCATTCAAGTACAGTCACACCCCCTTCCTTCAACATCTCAGCTTTCACACCATCCATACCAGATGCTTTTCCTACTCTCGTTTCATCTAGTGCTCTCCTCACTTCCTCTATTGTAATCTCTCTCTCATTCTCATCTCCCATCACCGGCACCTCAACACCTGGAACAGCAATTATATCTGCCTCCCTATTATCCTCAACATTCAGCAAACTTTCAAAATATTCCGCCCACCTTTTCCTTGCCTCCTCTCCTTTTAACAACCTTCCATTTCCATCTTTCACTGTCTCTTCAATTCTTGCGCCAGCCTTCCTTACTCTCTCCACTTCTTTCCAAAACTTCTTCTTATTCTCTTCATATGACTGACCCAGTCCCTGACCCCACCTCAGGTCAGCTGCCCTCTTTGCCTCACGTACCTTGCGCTTTACTTCCACCTTTTTCTCTCTATATTTTTCATACTTCTCTATACTATTACTCTTCAGCCATTCTTCAAAAGCCCTCTTTTTCTCTTCCACTTTTACCTTCACTCCTTCATTCCACCATTCACTGCCCTTCCTCATGCACCTCCAACAACCTTCTTGCCACATACATCACTTGCAATCCCAACAAAATTTTCTTTTGCTAACTTCCACTCCTCCTCTAAATTACCAGTTTCTCTTACTCTCACCTCGTCATATGCCATTTTCAACCTTTCCTGATATTTACTTTTTACCCCCGGTTTTATTAGCTCTTCAACCCTCACTAGCTCCCTTTTACATCCACCTACTCTATTCCCCCACTCTTTTGCTACAACTAATTTTCCTTCCACCAAAAAATGATCAGACATACCGTTAGCCATACCCCTAAACACGTGCACGTCTTTCAATCCTCCAAACATTCTTTTAGTTATCAACACATAATCCATTAATGCCCTTTTTACTACTCTTCCATTTGCCACTCTTACCCATGTATACTTATTTTTATCTTTCTTTTTAAAAAAGCTAGCACTTATTACCATCTCTTGTTCAACACACACATCTACCAGTCTCTCACCACTCTCATTTTCACCTGGTACGCCATACTTCCCAATGACACCTTCTACATCTCCAGCGCCCACTCTAGCATTTAAGTCACCCATGACAACTACATAATTCCTTCTAGCCAGTCCTTCTACACACCTAGTTAATTCATTTCAGAACTCATTCCGCTCTTCTTCACTTTTCTCACTACCTGGCCCATACGCACTGACAAACGCCCAACATTCCCTACCCAACCTAACCCTTACCCACATTAACCTAGATGATATCTCCTTCCATTCCACTACTTTACCTGTCATCCATTCACTCAGCAATAAAGCCACACCCTCTCTCACTCTTCCCCTTTCAATCCCAGACACACTACCAGACATTTCACCGAACAACACTTCACCCTTTCCTTTTATTTTTGTCTCACACAAGGCCAATACATCCATCCTTCTACTTCTAAACATACTTCCAATCTCACATCTTTTACTCTCTATCGTACTACATCCACTCACATTCAAACACTCCAGTTGTGTGTCTGTATAAACATTTTATTTAGCAAAGTGATGAGAACTTTCCTCGTGATCAAACCTTCGTCGTGCGAATTTTCTCTCCTTGTTCCATTGTCGGGTCTCTCTCTCTCTCTCTCTCTCTCTCTCTCTCTCTCTCTCTCTCTCGGCACGATTGTTTTGTGTGTGTGTTTTTCTTTTTTTCGTAATTGCTGGTGATAGAGGATCTAAATGTCCCTTGTTTTAAATGTGAGAATTAGATGATGGCTTCCATTTGGTCTTTAGGTTGAACACTGCTCAATTTATTGAATTTGTAAACAGAATCCGTTATTTATCATAATTGACTTCAGAGAAGTAATAAGTTAAACATATCAAGTTTATAAGTTGACGTCATGAACATGAACGTGAGTAATACGTAGAAAGGTAAAATCTAATTTTATATACGTTATTCTTATAAACTTGAACTTAATCTACGATATACATGCTGTAGTCTATGGTGCACATGAGCAGGAGACTCCAAATGGGTCCTGTATAGGATACGATGTACATAGGATACGATGTAAATAGGATAGGAGGAATTCTATTAGGGATTTTCCAAGAAAGATCAAACAATAATACTGTATTTTCCAGTTCATTGCATATAAGATGTGTGAATGTGCCAAAAAATTAAACAATCTTTAGTGATTTTTAATGTTGTATGTAGCTGATTATTATTGAATGTTACAGGTGCTGCTCTAATCTGGAAGTCACGGACGAAGAGCTTCTTACTGCTTCATTGGAGATCAAACTCTAAACTCAAGGTGAGAGTAACAGGATACTTTCAACTTCAAAAGATAATGGAGTAATTTAAAGTTTAATTATGAGTAATATTTAAGATGAGAACAAATCCAATAGTAATTTTCTATAGCCATTAACAATTGAGACCAAAGCAAATACCTGATTCATGATTTCCAAAGTGTTTGTGATCATCAGTAAGAGGTAGGATTTCCCTTATCAATGGACTAATTCTGATGTATATTTTGAAGGAGATTAGTGCATCTATACAATGTCCAACGGATAAAATAATGGCATAAGTCTATGTACTTTGTAAAGGTGATTGAAAATAGTTTTTTTTTTTTTTTTTTTGAGAATAAGTGACTATTTTCTTATCATAATTGAATTCTCCATTAATAGATTGCCAATAGTTGATTGTGATGGGCACCATTATTGAATTTTTAAGTAATATATTGCAAATGGTCAATGGTGATGGTACCGCAGTACATACATACATATACCAGGGCACTTCCCCCAATTTTCGGGGGTAGCCGACATCAACAGTGAAACAAAACAAAAAAGGGGACCTCTACTCTCTACATTCCTCCAGCCTGACAAGGGACTCAACCGAGTTCAGCTGGTACTGCTAGGGTGCCACAGCCCACCCTCCCACATTATCCACCACAGATGAAGCTTCATACTGCTGAATCCCCTACTGCTGCTACCTCCGCGGTCATCCAAGGCATCGGAGGCAGCAGCAAGGCCTACCGGAACTGCGTCACAATCGCTCGCCATTCATTCCTATTTCTAGCACGCTCTCTTGCCTCTCTCACATCTATCCTCCTATCACCCAGAGCTTTCTTCACTCCATCCATCCACCCAAACCTTGGCCTTCCTCTTGTACTTCTCCCATCAACTCTTGCATTCATCACCTTCTTTAGCAGACAGCCATTTTCCATTCTCTCAACATGGCCAAACCACCTCAACACATTCATATGCACTCTAGCTGCTAACTTATTTCTTACACCTGATCTCACTCTCACCACTTCGTTCCTAACCCTATCTACTCGAGATACACCAGCCATACTCCTTAAGGTGGGTACACACACGCGAACCGAACCTTGTATGCGTAACTGTGTTACGCATATACGGTTACAAGGTGTCAAAATGTTGAGGACGAACCGTAACCGCGTTAAGCACGTAACTTCATTGAAATCCACTGCGATCATCAGTCTGTCCGGGTTGTTTACCGACGATGGCCACCATGCAAGTACCATTCACTAAGGCCCAATTTTCTATATACGATAGAACAAAAATAAATTATATTACAGATCAACTATCTGTAGTTCTGTACTCACCTGTCCCTGTTCCAGTGCTTTTCTTAATCTTAACCTTCTCCCTTCTCATAGACGCTAACAAGCAAGTCATCTTCCTATTGCATTCCACCATCGATTTTCCCGTTTTTTGTGCTATATCTATCCATGCATCATTGCGACGTATTTTGTTAAAATGGTTCGGGTGTTTTGCATACCACAGTAAAGTCTTTTCTTCGTAATAACTAATAAACTGAAGGACCTCTTCCTCACTCCAATCAGCCATGGTACACATATACGTACTGACTGACCAAAACAAGGGACTCTTCTATGGACGGCCTTATTCATAGTCGGTGTCAAGTTCAGCCACCTCTGTTGATACGCGTGCAATACAGGTTCCGACCCCACGTTGCGTAACGTGCAGAGAGACCTCCCTTTGATTCGGGGCCCAAAAACCGACAATTGCCGGGACGGAGGGCGAACCGAGCCTCGAACCTCGCGAGTTCGGGGTTCGGGTTCGAGGAACCGTCCACACTTGCGTTTTTTTTACAAGAATTGGTTACAATACAAGGTTCGGTTCGCATGTGTGTACCCGCCTTTAGACACTTCATCTCAAACACATTCAATTTCTGTCTCTCCGTCACTTTCATTCCCCACAACTCCGATCCATACATCACAGTTGGTACAGTCACTTTCTCATATAGAACTCTTTTTACATTCATGCCCAACCCTCTATTTTTTACTACTCCCTTAACTGCCCCCAACACTTTGCAACCTTCATTCACTCTCTGACGTACATCTGCTTCCACTCCACCATTTGCTGCAACAACAGACCCCAAGTACTTAAACTGATCCACTTCAAGTAACTCTCCATTCAACATGACATTCAACCTTGCACCACCTTCCCTTCTCGTACATCTCATAACCTTACTCTTACCCACATTAACTCTCAACTTCCTTCTCTCACACACACTTCCAAATTCTGTCACTAATCGGCCAAGCTTCTCTTCTGTGTCTGCAACCAGTACAGTATCTTCCGCAAACAACAACTGATTTACCTCCCATTCATGGTCATTCTCGTCTACCAGTTTTAATCCTCGTCCAAGCACTCGAGCATTCACCTCTCTCACCACTCCATCAACAAACAAGTTGAACAACCACGGTGACATCACACATCCCTGTCTCAGCCCCACTCTCACCGGAAACCAATCACTCACTTCATTTCCTATCCTAACACATGCTTTACTACCTTTGTAGAAACTTTTCACTGCTTGCAACAATTTTTCACCAACTCCATATAACCTCATCACATTCCACATTGCTTCCCTATCAACTCTATCATACGCTTTCTCCAGATCCATAAACGCAACATACACCTCCTTACCTTTTGCTAAATATTTCTCGCATATCTGCCTTACTGTAAAAATCTGATTCATACAACCCCTACCTCTTCTAAAACCACCCTGTATTTCTAAGATTGCATTCTCTGTTTTATCCTTAATCCTATTAATCATTACTCTACCATACACTTTTCCAACTACGCTTAACAAACTAATACCTCTTGAATTACAACACTCAAACACATCTCCCTTACCCTTATATAGAGGTACAATACATGCACAAACCCAATCTACTGGTACCATTGACAACACAAAACACATATTAAACAATCTCACCAACCATTCAAGTACAGTCACACCCTCTTCCTTCAACATCTCAGCTCTTACACCATCCATACCAGACGCTTTTCCTACTCTCGTTTCATCTAGTGCTCTCCTCACTTCATCTATTGTAATCTCTCTCTTTCTCATCTCCCATCACTGGCACCTCAACACCTGCAACAGTAATTATATCTGCCTCCCTATTATCCTCAACATTCAGTAAACTTTCAAAATATTCCGCCCATCTTTTCCTTGCCTCCTCTCCTTTTAACGACCTCCCATTTCCATCTTTCACTGTCTCTTCCTTACTCTCTTCACTTCTTTCCAAAACTACTTCTTATTCTCTTCATATGAATGACCCAATCCCTGACCCCACCTCAGGTTAGCTGTCCTCTTTTCCTCACGTACCTTGCGCTTTACTTCCACATTTTTCTCTTTATATTTTTCATACTTCTCTACACTATTACTCTGCAGCCATTCTTCAAAAGCCCTCTTTTTCTCTTCCACTTTTACCTTCACTCCTTCATTCCACCATTCACTGCCCTTCCTCATGCTGCCTCCAACAACCTTCTTGCCACACACATCACTTGCAATCCCAACAAAATTTTCTTTTACTAACTTCCACTCCTCCTCTAATTTGCCAGTTTCTCTTACTTTCATTTTGTCATATGTCATTTTCAACCTTTCCTGATATTTACTTTTTACCCCCGGTTTTATTAGCTCTTCAACCCTCACTAGCTCTTTTACATTCACCTACTCTATTCCCCCACTCTTTTGCTACAACTAATTTTCCTTCCACCAAAAAATGATCAGACATACCGTTAGCCATACCCCTAAACACGTGCACGTCTTTCAATCTTCCAAACATTCTTTTAGTTATCAACACATAATCCATTAATGCCCTTTCTACTACTCTTCCATTTGCCACTCTTACCCATGTATACTTATTTTTATCTTTCTTTTTGAAAAAGCTATTACTTATCACCATCTCTTGCTCAACACACATATCCACCAGTCTCTCACCACTCTCATTTTCACCTGGTACTCCATACTTCCCAATGACACCTTCTACATCTCCAGCGCCCACTCTAGCATTTAAATCACCCATGACAACTACATAATTCCTTCTACCCAGTCCTTCTACACACCTAGTTAATTCATTCCAGAACTCATTCCGCTCTTCTTCACTTTTCTCACTACCTGGCCCATACGCACTGACAAACGCCCAACATTCCCTACCCAACCTAACCCTTACCCACATTAACCTAGATGATATCTCCTTCCATTCCACTACTTTATCTGTCATCCATTCACTCAGCAATAACGCCACACCCTCTCTCGCTCTTCCCCTTTTAATCTCAGACACACTACCAGACATTTCACCAAACATCACTTCACCCTTTCCTTTCATCTTTGTCTCACACAAGGCAATACATCCATCCTTCTACTTCTAAACATACTTCCAATCTCACATCTTTTTATTATTATTATTATTATTATTACTTACTAAGATACAACCCTAGTTGGAAAAGCAGTATGCTATAAGCCCAGGGGCTCCAACAGGGAAAACAGCTCAGTGCGGAAAGGAAAAAAGGAAAATAAAATATTCTAAGAGGAGTAACAACAATAAATATCTCCTATATAAACTATAAAAACTTTAACAAAACAAGAGGAAGAGAAATAAGATAGGAGAGTGTGCTCGAGTGTACCCTCAAGCAAGAGAACTCTAACCCAAGACAGTGAAAGGCCATGGTACAGAGGCTATGGCACTACCCAAGACTAGAGAACAGTGGTTTGATTTTGGAGTGTCCTTCTCCTAGAGGAGCTGCTTACCATAGCTAAAGAGTCTCTTCTACCCTCACCAAGAGGAAAATGGCACTGAACAATTACAGTGCAGTAACCCCTTGGGTGATGAAGAATTGTTTGGTAATCTGTGTTGTCAGGTGTATGAGGATAGAGGAGAATATGTAAAGAATATGCCAGACTATTCAGTGTGTATGTAGGCAAAGGGAAAATGAACCGTAACCAGAGAGGAGGATCCAATGTAGTACTGTCTGGCCAGTCAAAAGACCCCATAACACACTAGCGGTAGTATCTTTACTCTCTATTGTACTACATCCACGAACATTCAAACACCCCAAAACTAGAGTGTGGGGAGCAGTCACTCTCCCCCCAGCTCCATCTCTTTGTTGACATCTCGTAGGATTTTTATACAGGAGAGGGGGTTCCCAGCCCCCTCTTCCCGTCCCTTTTAGTCGCCTCTTACGACACGCAGGGATAACGTTGGCGCTATTCTAATTTTTATATGATGATAAATGAGGGATATTACAAGATATTTTCCCAGCTGAATTTCACTTGATTTGTTGTCTTTTAATTAATAAATGAAAACAATGATTTTTGCATTGTGCACATATGATACTCATAATAACCACCCAAATATTGTTGACTATGCAATTACATTCCCCACTCTATCCTACTATTATGACGACCTCATTGGGAAATCATTTGATCCTACATTAACATAATTATTCCTTTTGTCCTATAAATAAGCAATAACTCATGCGCTAGCTGGAACGATAGATACAGTAGTAACAATGGGCAAGTGAGGATGAGCCACCTACCTGCCTGCCTGACCCAAGCCACTTTTGTCTTTGGTTGCTTAGTTACTGTGTGTGTTGCTACCAGGGTCCTAATTTTAAACCATCATGGTTGGAACTCTCTCTTACTTTGGCTTGTTATAATAGTTAGTTTTTGTCAAGTGCACTTTTACTTTTGATCGGTGGAGGAAGAGGTCTGAAAGATATAACAAAGGAAAGTTTTCCTTTTTAGAGAATCTTAATTTTGTGTAGCTTTGTAAGGTTAACTGGAGCATGAGCCTAGTGTAACAATTCATCATAATATCTTATCACGCCAACATTGTACCCACTGCGTAGCAGCCTATTTACATTCATAGAGTTTCAAATTTGTACAGATTGGCTGCTTTTAACACCCACGAAGTATGTGGTTCATTGTCTGTATGTGATGCCCACATGGGGCCTCAGCAAAGAGGGTGAGACCCCTCTTATGAAGATTGTTAGCAGTCCTCCAACTCTAGCTCGTACTCGATTAAGAGTAACCCAATCCTTTCTACAGAGATTTGTTTCATGGGGGAAGAAACTGACATGGGCTCTGTATAGCTTTGCCTGGTGGGCTGTGGTCTTTTTCTCTCCAACATTCCAGATTGCAATTTGATACTCCATGGGGTCGAGGCTAGTGGTGGTTATGAAGCTTTTCCAGGATTTCAATCTTTGTCTAACCATTCAGTGATCATAGCATGGGTGTTTTTCATCATTCTCTTGTTTATATTTTTGGGTCTTTGAAGGGGCTATTCAGCAGATATATGGTGGTGTAATGCCTGCCAATCTATAGGGTGCTGGGAGGGGTGTTGGTCTTAGGGCACCAGTAATTATGACATGCTTGATTGAGGTTGGCGTTAACTTTATGGGGATGACGACCTTTCCCAGACTGGTGAGCAGTATTCGCCAGTGGAGTAGTTGAGTGCCACAGGGGTTATTGTCTTAAGATTGAGGATTTATTTCCCATTTGAATTAGCAAATTTGCCTAAGAGGTTATTTTTGGTAGCTACCTTCTCCTTTACTTTCCGTACATGCCCCCTAAAAGATAGCGTAACAGGTGCTTCTGATATACCGGAGGCAAGTGACCAGTCCCTGTGGGATCAAGCACCTGTACCTTCCTGTGGGGAACTCAGGACTAAATCCTTATGACATTTGGCTGTTAACCTGTTACTTCTTCACAAGTCTAGGCCATATGAAATGATGGCTAACCCCCATTTGTGGCGGTTATATCAAGTTTTACCCACTTTAACCCATGCTATGTTTAGAGTTACCCAGTCCTTCCTGGTGATGGTTGTTTCACTGGGCATCCCTTCGTTTAGGCTAGGCAGCTCCTCATTGGATGTCCATCAGTTGCTTTCCCGCCGCTTTTCTAGCCTGGGGAGTAGCTACCCAAAAAGGTTCTAGTCCGTTCACTGTTGCGAAGCTTTTGCGGGTTTTCAGTCTTGGCCTTGCTTCCTGATGATTGTGGAATGGATGCAAGGGGTCATTGATTTGTGTATTTTTTCAGTTCTTGCTAGCATTTCTCGTCTTATATTGGGTGGTGGGATACCGTCTACTTTGTATGAAGATGGTAAAGGTGTTGGTTTAAGAATGCCAGTAATAATCCAACATGACTTATTTAGCACTGTCTACCTCATGTGCATGGCTTAGATTTATACAAAGGGGTACTAAAATCTAGGAGCTTGCAGTTTTGTGAGTCATGCCGACGCTTTCTAAAGATTTGGTGATGTAAGCACATTATATTAGTCAAAACAATATTTAGTTCGTTATTTAAGGTTATATAAAATTAGTAATTCGATGAGACATTGATTGGTCGGTCAAGGGACAAGGCAGGATAGGGCAGCCAATGGTGGATAAAGGCAGGATTATATTAAAGAATAAGGTTGGATAGATTTTTCATTGATTTAAGGTAACATTGGTTAATCATTGGCAAGTCATATTGCTGTTGTGTTAATAGTTTTGGATAGGTTAGTTAAAGTATACCCTGTAAGTAAAAAACAACATCGAAAAAGCTTGTCGGTGAACTAGTCGAGATTAGGTTAGTGAGTCAAAGAGTGTGTGATAGTAATCCATATTTAAACTAGTTAAGATGGTGAAGATTGATAGAATAAGCTGGTTCATTGATTGAAGGTTAACCAGAAAATTCACTTAGATGTATTAAGTGAGTCAAATATTGTGTGATAAGATTTACCATTGTTAAACTAGATAAGTAAGATGGTGAAGATTGTTGGAATAAGCTGGTTCATTGATTTAAGGTTAACCAGAAGGTTCACTTAGATAAATTGATTGATATGATAGGATAGCTGGAGTTATTTTGTGGAGGATCCACGTTATATAATAAAAGTTTAGAATGCCATTTCAATTACGAGAGTGGTATATATCCTTGATAAATTTAGGAAGTTGCAGGTCTTATTTTAGGTGAGGGGAACATAATTATTATTTATTTGCACAGCACTATACTCTTGTATACTAAAAAATATTCTACTCCTGAAACTGTTACTGTGTCAGTAAATGTTGTTTTTACTCAGAATTTATAAACATCGTTTTTATATGAATGTTTTTATGAGTAGTTTGTGTTTTTGACCAGGTATCCTCTGTGGTGTAAGGGAATTTATGGTTTATCGAATCTCTCTTGAAGAAAACAGTGGAATACCAGAAGTCTGTCATTCGATTTGTGAAGTATTTCCTTGTTAGGATTCAGGAATTAATACTTTTTTGCTTTACATAATATACTTTGGGTTGTAATGGTTGCTATAATGAATATCGTGGACATGTCTGTCATTATTTCCAATATTTTAGAATATTTTTTTATTTTTAGTTTATCATGCAAAATGTTTTACCAAAAGTGAAGTCATGATATTGAAGTGCACAGTAAAATATTCGAGTAAGAAATACATATCTGTAAAATTAATGTATTTTATTTTTTCAGACTAGAATCATCAAAAGAAAATGAAATATAGTCTCCTGCTCAAGCTAGAAAATTAAACTGCTGTAAGACATTCCTAATGACGTCAAGATGAAGATCTGCAGCAAATATTCTAGGATTTACTACAGAAAGAATTCCAGAAAATTTCCGAGGAAGACAAAATTTTAAGCTCAAAAGGAGTAGCAAATAGTCTCGACTGAAGAGGCCATACTATCATCAAACCTTTTATTATTACTATTATCACTAGCCAAATTACAATCTAGTTGGAAACCCTAGTGAAAATCCTTATGATGAATATAATTATAGTCCTTCAAATATTTTAAATGCTCAATTTATTAGAGTTTTTGAGATTTTAGGGATCTGTGTGTTACAAAGGTCACTCCATTTATATCACATTAGTTCAATAGTAGTCACTAACTTAGAATTGAAGAACAGAAGTCGAGTTAAAAGTAAAGTCATTTACAATATCACCAGATTATTTGAAGTTTATCAAAGCGTCTTTATTTATGGAATTTAATTATAAAAGGCATTAACTTTTACTCGGTTTAGTAGCAAGTATTTCATTGGCTCCTAATCTTTACAGAGTCAGTGCATATAAAGCTATTTTAGTTAATTTTGAATTATCTGTATCTTTCCCTTAATAAATACAAGTGAAGCTATTTTTTCTAGTAAATTATAAACGTCTAAAATTTAACTTGAAAATCAGGTCCAAATCTACATTTATGAGCGTTGACTTTTCTAATTAAAACTCAGATTGCAATTTCTTAATTTTTATTTGATATTAAACAGTCTCAATCATTTGAATAGTTAATTGGTTCCAAGTACCTCTAAAATAATTAGCCAAAATTATTATAGTTCATGTTAAATGGAGTGGCCTTATGTATTATATAAATGTTTTTTTGAAAAGGTAAATTTAACAATAACAATCGGGTAAGACTAACAAATGTAAATGAGGAAGGACTTCTGCCTTACAAATTTGCTGTTCATGTTTTCAATTTTTATTAACTATTGCTAAATCAAATGTCAATTTCCTCTGGACCTCTTAAAATCAAGGTCGCATAATTTTCAGCATTGTGTGAAATACTGTAAACAAGTTATCTAAATGCGTGACTGAAGGGAAATTTGTATTAATCATCTTTTTAGCAATTAATTTGAATTCAAGTACATTAATTGCATGTGGATATAACCTCCAACTACTTATTTTAACTATGAATATTTTTTTCATCTCTATGTATACTTTTCATCTCTTTCTTTTGATATTCTCATCCAATTAGTAGCAACTGACATTGAAATTTTCTCCTGCACAATGTCGAATCTATGGTAGGCCTATGTTCTCTTAAAAAGGTATAAGCAGATATACTTAAGACCGTAGCTATTAGACAAAAATAAAATAGGTCTGGTTTTCTAATTAGCCACAGTTTGTCACAGTTCAGTAACTTTTTTCCTTCGGTGGGGGGGATAGCATAACATATTCTAGGAATCTACACGTGTATAAGTTTTGCTATTTTGAATATACTAGAGAAGTAAAATAAATGCTAATTGGTGATTTTTGCTAATATATTTCAAAATATACGAGAGAAGTTAAAAATGAATATCGATGATTTTTTGTCTTATATATTTCAAAATATACTAGAGAAATAAAAACATGCTAATTGATGATTTTGGTTTATATATTTCAAAATATGCCAAAGTAAAAAATGCTTATTGCTGATTTAGCTTATATATTTCAAAATAACCGTCCTATTTCCTTTCCTCTAGTAATAATGGCATATATTCTTCTTATTTGAAGACTATATAAATCCCCAGTACTAGAATTATTTCCATATATTTCACTTGAAGAGAGAGAGAACCAAGTATGCTTTGTAAAAAATTAGTTTTTTATTTATTGAATAAATTTATTGTGCGAGTAACTGGTCCATTCATGATTAGAATAATTTTTAATGTTTATGATGGAAATCACTGTGTTTAGTGTTGCTAAGTATTAGAAGCCTAATATTTCTCTCTCTCTCTCTCTCTCTCTCTCTCTCTCTCTCTCTCTCTCTCTCTCTCTCTCTCTCTCTCTCTCTGTCGGACCCATTCAAGAGCAATTCATAAAATTTCTAGTGTAGTGGTAATTACCACTTCATTCTCTCCGTCCATTCATGGAAATGAAAATGTATTTACTAGGGGGAAGTAAAGTTTCCTTTGTAACTGCGGTCTCTCTCTCTCTCTCTCTCTCTCTCTCTCTCTCTCTCTCTCTCTCTCTCTCTCTCTCTCTCTCTCTCTCTCATATATCTTGGAATTAAGGTTATATCCACAACATATATATACCTGTTTATAAATAAGTTTAGGTTGTTTTGAATTTTGTGTTTTTTGCCAAATTGTTGGTAAGCTTAATCTCAATATTTCGCATCGTGTTTTAATTATTTTCATTAAATTAATAATTTTCCCAAAATATCAATATTTTAATTATTCCAAAAGCTTGTTTACAGTAGATGATCCTATTTAATTTTCTTCAATCTAGTGAATGTTAATTTGTTTAATAATACAGTATTAGAATGACAAAATTGCTATCAAAAGGATAGAATATCTTATCCACTGGTTTTAAGCTTTTCATAATCTTTATACAAAAGATGGCATTAGCTGCCTCGTGTTCTAGTTCAGAATGTGGTCTGTATAGTCAATAACAATTGTAGTTTGGAACATTTTACAAATTAGGTTTATATTAAAATGTTTTATGAAGGGAATAGTAATTTGAGTTATGGCAGTCTTAAAAACCATCAGTAAAATTAAGTTTAAATTAAGAATCACGAAATATATCTTGCTTATAGTAGATGCTCTGAGAGTGGTTTTGATGTAAACTTTCAGGATTAATCCGAAAAGGCTTAATCAAGGAGTAGTTATATCCAAGGAAAGGGTCAAGATTAATATTTTGTAAAGAAAATGCTCATATACATCTAGTTTTTGATACGTAGGCTAAACTTGAAAGGGTTTAGGAATTGCAAGTAGACAATGCTTCTGAGGAAAGAAAAATAATCTCTTATTTAGGATATGACCAATAATTTAGGACAATTGGGGGAATAATTACTTTTAGGGAAACTCAAATAATTGGTTTTAAAGTAAACTTTCAAGATTATTCCTAAAAGGCTTAATTAAAGTAGTTAAACTTAATGAAAGGGTCAATATATTTGTAAAGAGAATGCTCAGGTACATTTGGGTTTTTGATACGTAAGCTAAACTTGAAAGGGTTTAGGAATGGCACTTAGGCACTATGCTTCTGAGAAAAGAAAAATATTCCAGTCGTGGTTTGTTGTTTAGGGCAATGGGAGGAATAATTACTTTTAGGGAAGCTCAAAGAAAAACAAAGGTTTCACGAAACAATCTGGTGAATACCGGCGAGATTCCTTCCAATGTAACATTTTGAAGTAATATAAAAATTTCCTTTATTACATTTACACATTAAGAGGGTAGTGGATTTTGGAAATTTCAATTGGCCTAGAAATGTAGATTGGTATCCCTTAAAATGTTGAAAGGGGTTAAGGTAGAATAGCTTTGCAAATCTAAAATGTAACTTCATATAAATAAGACACAAATCTAAAGTGGTAATTGGGCAATTATATTCACAGATTCAGAGGGTATTGTTGTTGGTTGAAATTTTCAATTGGATTAGAAGAGTAAATTTTAAACTATTGATAGTGGGTTTATAGGTAAAATTACTTTGCCAAAAAAAAAAAATTGGTTGAAATTTTCAATTTGTTTAGAAGGTTAGATTTTAAGCTATTAAAAGTGAGTTTATGGGTAGAATTAGTTTGCAAAAAAAGAAAGTGGTTGGAATTATCAATTTGATTAGAAGTGTAGATTTTAAACTATTAAAAGTAGGTTTATAGGTAGAATTGTTTTATAAAAAATGTGGTTGAAGTTTTCCGTTTAATTACAAGTGCAGATTTTGAAATGTTAAAAGTGGGTTTATAGGAAACATTGCTTCGCAAATAAAAAAAAATATGTAAATGGGATGTGAAAAAAATATTGTAAGTAGGCAGATATGAAAAGCTTAAAACCAGTTTTTTTTTGTTTGTTTGTTAAAAATACTGTTATTTTGGCCATTTACGATTTTATTAGGTACAAATATTAATCAAAACTTGAGATGGAAGAGGTTTGTATAATTCATAACTGTATATTGGTTATAATGGTTATTTCAAATATTTTGTTGTAAATAATAGTTGCTACTCAATAATGTCAATTGCATAAGAGAAATTGGTATGGACGAAAATACTTGAAGGTACAAGAGCTTGAGTCTTGAATGATAATTTATGGCAAAAAAAGTGACTTACCTCTGCTAATAGTATAACTGCATGTATTGAATAAGTAAAGGTAGATGGTCCAGCATTTTGACGTCAGTATTATGGGTCATTATTGACTACTTTAGTCATATCCTTGGTTCATTATAGTCGAGCTTGAAAGGGTTACGTGTAATTCATAAGATTTGAGTACAATATAGTTGAATAGCTTAATGAATCAACTTCTTCATTCATAACAAATGATACGTATGAAGTTGAGCAATACTGGGATTTAGCAAAGGAGTTAATTCTTAATATCCTCATAGTCACCACTAATAGGGATATCAAGAATTTACCCCATTGGCTAAACCCCGAGATTGCTCAACTTCAGATATCTCATATCTGTTATGAATGAAGAAATTTACCCTAATTATCTATTCAAATATCTGGTACCCAATCTCATGAATGAACCTTTTCCAGCTCTATAATGAACCTAGGATATCACTAAAGTAGTCAGTAATGTCCATATCACTGACGTCAAAATGCTGGGCCATCTACCTTTACTTATTCAGTATATGTAGTTATACTATTAGCAGAGGTATCACCTTTTTTTTTTTTCCCATAAATTATCATTCAAGATTCAAGCTCTTGTATTTTAAAGTATTTTTGTCTATACCAAATTTTCTTATGCAACTGATATTATTAAGTATGTCATAAAAAATATATATATTACACTTCATTCAGCTGTTAAGATATGTTTACCATATTCAAACATTGTAACTAATGAGGAATTCAAAAATAAAATGCATAAGAAAAGTATTACAATTTTTTATTTTTAGTTTCCCCTGGTACATAAAAAGAAAATGGGATGAAAATGAAACGAAAATGGAAAAGAAAATTAAAATAAATTTTTTAACGATCAAGAGTGTTCTCCCTAAACGCCCCCTCCCCCTTTTAGCACCAGTAAATGCCTTATTCCCCACGAAAAATGGACCAAAAAGCTCATGAAATAGTCCTTTCTCCTAACTAGTCACTTGTCCTTTTGGACTGTTATTGATCCCCCATGTACAGAATTTGTTCACCCCCCAACTAGGGTAGAGAGCTGCAGTACCAATGTTTTATGGTTGAATATATTCAAAGTCAAGATGACCGAACTGTCTGGTAATCCATTTTGGAACAAAGTCTACTTTTTAATCCAGCTGGTTGTCAAATAGGGTTTTACCTGACTGAAGTCATGAGAAATACTGGCCTTGTTATTTCCATTAGATAATATTGCTCAAAAGCCTCTAACATGGCAATAAATTAAAGTATTAGGTACAAAAGTATACCTAAATATGGGAACCTTTAACACAATATGGATGAAGTAAAACTTAGAAATTTGTTAAAAGACCTTTATTGTAGAAGATTGAATGCCAAACAGGACACAGGTTTCAGTGTGATTAGTTTAGTAATATGATAAAAATACTAACACTATGAAGTCAATGACATATGCATCAGATTCATGAAACACCAATTTTTGAAAGCTTTAAACGCTCTTGATTCAAAGAAAACTTAATGTTTGTCATGCATTAAGCTCATGATTCAACATAGAAAGTCTCATAAGTGAGTCTTCCTTCATCCAATATGGCGCCCGGAATGACAAACAATCCCGTTTTCTTTGTTTTCCCAGTCGGTGTCCGTTTTCTTTTACAAAACAACTGTTGGTGCATTTGAAGCTCAGCATTTGAGGTTACATATTTCATGATTGTGTAAGTAAGCAGTGCATTATCTAATATAATAAAATTATTAATAAAAAAAAGAGGAAAAGGAAAGCCCACCAAGGCCATCCCCTGTCCCACCTAGTAACTAGTAACTTAATACAAAGTTTTCTTCTGAGTAAGCAATGTTACTAGGCCCTTGAATGCTTTCCTTTTCCTTTTTTTTTTTTTTTGTCTTTTTATTAATAATTTTACAAACAATGACATCAGGATTGTAATTCAATTGCTTCAGGAATAGTTTAGAGCTCACATGAAGTTGAATGGTAAAACATTTGTCATAATCTACATTACTATAAGGCAGATTCCAGCTATTATAGCTACGTTAATTCTTTAATGAACACATGAAATTATCCACTTGAACAAGACATTTCTAAAATGGAAAACAAATTAAACATCTAATAAGTAAAAGGGTAATTTTCAGGCCTTCTGTGCAATTTCAGAACGATCCATTACTACAGACACCTGAAGCTGTCTCAAAAGCAGACAAGATTCACAAATGCCAAGATGCCTCCTGGTCTCGCCCCATTCCATACACATGATTGAGTCAGGTAAAAGAGAAGAAGACGTGCAAGACTACTGCCCTGACCATCCTTGCTACTCCTCCCAGCAGACAGTCAGATCGGACCGAAGTACACATTCATCTTACACGTGGACACCCAAATCACTTTAGCTGTGTAATAGTTTTCAAATACAAACCCTACCAAATGTATCGCTTGAAAGCGCGTTTAACCTGGAACTCTCTATAAAGCTAATATATTTAAAAACGAAATAGTAGGCTAAACTTATTAAAATTATCTGAAACGTATGACTAATTGAATATTTAACTACAGTTTGAGTTAGATTAAGTTTTGATTCAAAGTTTATACAACTCTTAATAAACTTAGGCTTACAACCAATACCCCAAAAATATACAATAATCCTGCAATTATTAGCATGTCTTATACACCCATAGAATTAAAATAATGACATCCCCACTAAATACTATCATCAGCTCATACTATCTTCATTTCTGCAGTGTACTATCCTCAGCGCCTAAGCCCTTAACATACTATCGTCTTATAATTACTTATAATCTCTTATTGTACTATCCTCTGCTCACAATTCCTTTCTATACCATCACGTGCACATATTCCCTGACTAAAATATCCTCAGCCAATTATCAAAGGAGATGATTTATTATTATTTATGACGCATTTTACACCGGTCCTGTGTAACTCAATATATCACTACGAGTTATGGTCAAAATAGTAATGATCGAGCTATTTTCAGTGATTAGAATAATTCGGTACTTTCTGGATTTTCCTCTTAAAAAGAGTTTTGATTAACCAAACCTAAAATGAAGTTTGAAATGCTTTTTTATAAAGTTACTAGAATGAGCTCAGTCACAAAAAGACAGACAGACAAACGGATATCATGATTGTTGAGTATGATATTTTCTACTGAAAACTCGCACAAGAACAGATATTAAATTAGATATTAAATTAGATGTTGAATTAGATATTAAATAAATATCAAAGATTTTAAATTAGATATTAAATAAATATTAAATTGAATATTAAATTAGATATTAAATTAGATATTGAATAGATATTGAACTAAATATTAAATTAGATATTAGATAGATATTAAATAAATATTAAATAGATATTAAATTAGATATTAAATAGTTTTTTCGGAACACGGGGGTCTCTGAGATCCCAAATACCTTTCAATGTAAGGTAGTTGAAAAATTATAAACGAGAGGAAATATATCTTTAGATTATTAAATAATCACCTACATAATGACATTTAATAACGATGAATTGATTGAGTGTTTTAATTCAAATTTTACAAAAAAAAAAAAAACCATGAATAGTTTTCATAATAGAGAAACACGAGGCCATGAATTATAACTTCTATACAAGTACCAATGAAGTGAGATATATCTTTAAATTATCAAATACTTATCTATAATACTCAGTAGTTCAATAACAATGATATTTAATAATGATGAATTCATTAAGCGTTTAAATTCGTAAAAAAAAATAGCTTTCGTATAGAGAAACACAGGACCAGGAATTATGACTTCTATAAAAGTTAATTAATTAAGAAAGTATATAATAAAGAACAAAACATCAAACTCAAATCTCTCTGGACAAAATGACAAATTATAATCTAATATTTATTTCTAGATGACTTTATGAAGACTGAAATTTACTATTTAGATCATTCAAATCTCGTAATTAATATTTCAAAACTAAAATTGAGATAATTTCTTCTTTAAAAGAATTTCAAGTTAAACTCACAGTTCTCTCAGAAAATTATAGTAATTAAGCTTTTACTAAAACTTCGTGATTTCTCAGTGACTTTACGAAGACTGAAATTTTCTATTAAAAATAATTCAAATCCGCAATTAATAATTCAAATTTCTATAATCGAAATAATTTGGTCTTTCAAGAATTTTTATAAAAATTTATAAAAAAACAACTTTCAAGTTAAATTTCATAGTCATCAGGAAAAATTATATTTAGGCATATACTCAAACTTTGTGATTTCTTTACTCCAATAGGCCTACATTTTTAAGATGGGTCTATTTCAAAATCTTAAAATGACAAATTTTTTTCATATGTTCTGCTTACTGAAAGCTGTGGGTTCTACAGTCTTGGAAAATACTTTTTTTTTAAGCAAATCTAGTTTGAAACTTGCCAATGGACTGACTGACTGGATGTTGAATTTGCTAAATGGATGAGGGGGATATTTTTCACCTTTTCAGAGTTAAATAAGATTTCTTTTTAAGCTACGTTACGTAAATTACAATGCAAAATCTACCCTAATTCTGCGTGAAAAACCTAATTTGTACCCATCTACATAAAAAAAAATAGTTTTCACTAAAATCCTTTCAATCTAACTTCTTTAAGAAACACTGGCAAAAGCTGACTTCCCATGCCCACCTTGGGACATGATCTATTCAAGTTAAATAGGCAAAGTAACGACCTAACTTCTCCATAAGAATCTCACAGCAATCATTCGATACTTGCACAACAATCCCTCCTTCCTTGCAGTGGAATTCATAACCCTTTCATAGCACAAAGTCCCAATATTTAATATTTGCAAATTTTTATCAAGATTGAATTAGATACTTTTCAAAGATCAAAATCTACTGGGTTTTAATCATTTTATTTATACTGATGTGCAATGACTTAAGAGTACAAGTGGCTTAAAAAACAATTGATCTTGTTACCAATAAGAAATTTAATAAAATATTCAAAGGAAATCCTGTGATTAACGTTTTATAAGATTGAGTTTGGACTGAATGAATTTAGGAATATGGCCTAGCGCTTGAAGGCTATTAAGCTACTGTAGATACAGTAAGGTTAAGTCAGTTTTTGAGAGAGAGAGAGAGAGAGAGAGAGAGAGAGAGAGAGAGAGAGAGAGAGAGAGAGAGAGAGAGAGAGAGAGAGATACTGATGGCCCTACCTCTTCTGGTTATTGAGAGAGAGAGAGAGAGAGAGAGAGAGAGAGAGAGAGAGAGAGAGAGAGAGAGAGAGAGAGAGAGAGAGAGAGAGAGAGAGTTACCCCATTTTACTGTCGTGGAACAAAAAATTAACACTAAGGTAGCTAGATTATGCAATATCCAATTTCCCATATTTCATTTTCATTAATTTTGCTGCTTCATCAAATATTTTTAATCTAATCTTATAATTCTCAATTTAATACTCAAAACTACTTTAGGCAGAGTGAACTCTGTTGACCCATTAAGGGCAAACAACTAAACCAAAGGTGTCCTTGAAGGGTGTAGGCACAGAAATAATTACTTACAAGGTCAGTAGTGGGTACTTGGTTTTTTTTTTCTAGATTTAAACCTTAAGTGATATAGAAAGACATAACTTTTAATATTGTACTGTAACATTTTAAACTGTGCCGTCTTTCAATATGACAATTTATAAATTTCTCATTTTAAATAATGAGTAAAGTTTGTAATTACTTTGTTATTATACTTTATTTCAAACTGTACCCTCTTTCAATATGACAATTTGTAAATAATGAGCAAAGTTTGTTATTACTATATTTTTCAATATGACAATTCCTATATTTCTCATAATAAATAATGAGCAAAGTTTGTTATTACTTTGATAATCACCCATGTTCTAAGTATGACCACTAATGTTCCAAGTGTGAATTATTCAAATCATTACAATTCTAATCAAAGTTCACGTCACTTTCAAATGGAATAAATTAATACCAATTATCTAATGAATTAGAATAAAAACTGGCCAAGGGATCAGGTAATCTAACAAACAAACAAACAAAAAAAAAAGCTAAATTGGCTACCAAAAAAAAAAAAAAAAAGAAAAAAAAATGCCAGGTATGAACCTGCCCATGATCCACTGTATTATTGAACAGTCTTACAATTTCTGCTCATTATCAAGATATTTCATCATAAACATAATTAAAATATTAAGAAAGGAGCTAAGCGGATTATGAATGATCTATATTTAGAGAGTTAACGAAGTTTTGAGGACGATATTCTAATTATTGTGAATTGCGTAGGTGTAAGATACCTAATAACTCTCAGAATATTATGAATTTTCTTCTGGGAAGGATACTGTTTGAAGATGGAATATTTCTGCACATCAGTATTGCATTAAAAAAAAAAAAAAAAAAAAACTACCCAGAAATCTATGCATATATGGAAACACAGGTTATGAGGATTCATAAAGGAAATGGAACTTTGAACTATGTAAAGAAATAAAAAAAAACCTTGTCATAAATCCAGGAAACTTTTCACTTAAAACCCACAAACCTGATGAGATTTTTTGCCCACGATTTATAAACCTATTTTTCATACCATATCAGTTCTCCCATCCTTTAAACAACACACACACACACACATTAACTAACCTGAACAGCCTTTGCGTCAGCGGCAAGATATTAAAAAACTTATTACACAATTTATCTAAAAATGATTGAAGTGTTATTTATCCCTTCTTTATGTCATGGGTACAAATGACACGAGCCAAGAAACAAAATGGAGTTTATGAACCGAGCTGTGCACCTTTTCAGAAAGCCCAGGTATCTCGCCATAATAAAAAGTTCTGAAATGCAAGACTTTAAAATGACCCTCTTACCTAAGTCCTTGAAACACTTATGTTAAGTACACTTATCATTAATCTTTAAGATTTAAATTATACCTGAAAATGAGGTTTTTTATAAAAAAAAAAATAACAACAATTACCACTGATTACACATTAACTTCAAAAAGAGCATAAATATGTCTGGAGCACATTGAATCACAATCATTTTACATTAGATAGACATTTCACTACTTACATTACACAATTCATAACAAATTTGATGTTTTTTGTCATTGACACAAGTGCCTACAATTTTACTAGAAATGAAAATGATAGTACCAAAACCTGTACATTTGACATTATAACCTCCTACAATATTCAAATAAGATCATTTATAAAAAATTCTAAAATCTGATAACCCATTACAAGCAAAGAATTTGAGACTTTTGAGCAAGTTAATAATGGCATAACACAGGACATAATTTTTCATGACTTTGGCTGTCAAGATAAAACCTGCACATACAAGACAGCTGGACCAATAAGCAGACTAAAGTCCAAAATATTTACCAGTACAGACTGTGGCCTTTGACAAGTACAATATATTCAAGCCAACACATTGAGCTACAGCTCTCAATACACCAGTAAAGAATGAACAAATTCTGTACATGGGGAATAAAATAACAGTCCAAAAGAACAAGTGATTACTCTAGTTAAGATCAGGATCTACCTCTTGGACTCTAGCCCTTTTTGTGGTGAGGAATAAATTGGCAAATGCTGATGCTCAAAGAGGAGGGGGGCAGTGGGAGACATCAGCCATATGAGGCGAGTGTCTTTGGTTTTTTTTTATAACATTTCCAAATTTGGGATAAGGAAGGATCAAGGATGAGGAGTGGGAGATCTGAAATTGGAGGTATCAGTATAATATATAAGAGAATTTCTCCATAATTAAACCTCATTGGAAAAAGTGATCAAAATTTTCCCTTTACTTTTAACAATAGCATGTTATTCTTCAAGGTATATTCACGTAGCCCGAGAGAGAGAGAGAGAGAGAGAGAGAGAGAGAGAGAGAGAGAGAGAGAGAGAGAGAGAGAGAGAGAGAGAGAGAGAGAGACCGAGAGAGAGAGAGAGAGAGAGAGACCGAGAGAGAGAGAGAGAGAGAGACCGAGAGAGAGAGAGAGAGAGAGACGCTGAGAGAGAGAGAGAGAGAGAGAGACCGAGAGAGAGAGAGAGAGACCGAGAGAGAGAGAGAGAGAGAGAGAGAGAGAGAGAGAGAGAGAGAGAGAGAGAGAGAGAGAGAGAGAGAGAGAGAGAGAGAGAGAATTACTTAAAGTACCTGGAAATTAAAGGAACTTCCTTAGATTGGAGAGGCCATTAAAATGCATCTAGTTTATATCCCATCCATGTTATACATATCACAAATCCACTTATATCTACAGTACACAACTTTATGATTCCAAATTCTTCTCCCTCCCTTTACCTAAACAAAACATTTCACACTAAGGTCTTATTGATCCAATTAATTAACATTTTCATCCATCTATGCAATTTACTGAAAAAGGTTTTCGATAATCGGTTGCTGCTTGCTGAGGTTGCCTTCTAAAACACCTATTAACGAGAGATCCTTTCTAATATCAGTGACAATAAGGTCGGAAGGAACGTGAAATTGCAGGTGGGGTCAAAAGGAAAGTGCAAATGCAGGTAGGGTCAGAAAGAACGTGTTAATGCAGGTAGGGTCAGAAGGATGGTGTTAATCCAGGTAGGGTCAGATGAAATGTATTAATGCAGGTAGGGTTAGAAGAAATGCCTTAATGCAGGTAGGGTCAGAAGGAACGTGCAAGAGCAAATAGGGTCAGAAGGAACGTGTTTAATGCAGGTAGGGTCAGAAGGATGGTGTTAAGGCAGGAAGGGTCAGAAGGATGGTGTTAATCCAGGTAGGGTCAGAAGGATGGTGTTAATGCAGGTAGGGTCAGATGAATTGTATTGATGCAGGTAGGGTCAGAAGGATGGTGTTAATTAACCCCTGGATAGGTACGGTGGGTCGTTTGCGACCGCCGAGCGTCAAAAAAACAGGTTTTTCTCACGTGACTCACCCCTGTGACTGAATTTGTGGGTGATCGACCTGCAGGAGGTGTCTCCCCTACACGCTCTAGTAGTGTCCAGATGTGCATTGCTGTAGCTGTACTCCTTCCCCGATTTCTGAGACGCATCGGGGTCGTTCGCGTCCGAGTTACCCTTCTGAGGTAGTTTGCATAATTATCAAAGTTATTACGTATTATGAAATTGTCGTAGAATGGTGCAACTTGTATAGGTTATCAGTTGTGGAAAGTCTTGGTGGATTGTTTGGCTACCATGTGCATGTTTTTTTTTTTAGTTAAAATGTCGCTCATCACCACGAGGACCATTTTACCGCGAGTGCCCCTTTTTCATTTTTTTTTCATTTTTTTGCCAAGTCATTTTTCCGTAAGATATTGCCAAATAGTGTCGTAAAACTTTTGCTTGTTTAGTGTTGGAAAGTGTGTCTAGATGATCTGGCTACCCATGCATGACTTTGTTTTTGTCAGATACGACGTAGTTATTGGTATATTGGGTATTTAACTGCGGTTACCAATTTCTGTTTTTTTTTCAATATTTGTAAAAATTACTACGTAGTAAGGAATTGCCGTATATTATTCATTTTTTTTTCATGTTTATGTGTTAGAAAGTGTGCCTGATTGTTGGGCTAACACGTGCATGTCTTTTTTTTTATCTGAGATGTCGTATATTAGAATGTCGGGCATTTTACCGCGAGTGTTCCTTTTTCATTTTTTTTCATTTTTTTGCCAAGTCATTTTTCCGTAAGATATTGCGAAATAGTGTCGTAAAACTTTAGCTTTTTTAGTGTTGGAAAGTTGTGTCTAGATGATTGGCTACCCATGCGTGATTTTGTTTTTGTCAGATACGACGTAGTTATTGGTATATTGGGTATTTAACTGCGGTTGCCAATTTCTGTTTTTTTTTCAATATTTGTAAAAATTTACTACGTAGTAAGGAATTGCCGTATATTATTGATTTTTTTTCATGTTTATGTGTTAGAAAGTGTGCCTTGATGGTTGGGCTAACACGTGCATGTCTTTTTTTTTATCTGAGATCCCGTATGTTAGAATGTTGGGCATTTTTCCGCGAGTGCCCCTTATTATTTGTTTTGCATTTTTTTGCTTAGTCATGTTACCGTAAGGAATTGGCAAGTAGTGTCGCAAAACTTATATTTTTATAGTGTTGGAAAGTGTTTCTAGATGATCTGGCTACCCATGCCTATTTTTTTTTTAGCCAGATATGGCATATATATAAGTATGTGTTCGATTTTCCTGTGATTGCCATTTTTCGTTTTTTCCCATTTCTTTCAAAATTACTACGTACTAAGGAACTATCACAGAGTAATATTTCATTTATATGTTTATTTGTCGGAAAATATGCCTTGATGGTTTGCCTAGCACGTGGCTGAAATTTTTTTTTTCTGAAATGCCGTATATTAGAATGGCCATTTTTCCACGAGTGCCCCTTTTTATTTGTTTTGCATTTTTTTGCTTAGTCATGTTACCGTAAGGAATTGGCAAGTAGTGTCGCAAAACTTATATTTCTATAGTGTTGGAAAGTGTTTTTAGATGATCTGGCTACCCATGCCTATCTTTTTTTTAGCCAGATATGGCGTATATATAGGTATGTGTTCGATTTTCCGGTGATTGCCATTTTTTCGTTTTTTCTCAATTCTTTCAAAATTACTACGTACTAAGGAACTATCACAGAGTAATGATTCCTCTAGATGTTTATTTGTCGGAGAATTTTGTTTACTTTTTTTTTTGATTGAATATCATCAAATTTTTTTAGCTAAAATATTGTTTTACATTTTTTTTTTCGATTTTATTTCCCTTCAAAAAAAATTTTTTGGGTCAGAATTTTAATTTTATAAACGTAAAATAATCGACAATTATCCAGCAACCCACCATACAATTTTTATGCATATCCAATAATAATTAGATTAGTAAATAACACCTTGAAATTGACATACCCTTCCTACATTTCAAGTGGCAGATTAGGGAGTCTGAGTCAGTGTGGTTGGCGGCCATTTTGTGGACATATCCGAAGCGTAAGCTGCCCTATCTATATATATTCTTGTTCCCTATAGAATTTGTGATATTTTGGTATATTTTTACCTGCATAAATATCATATTATATATTAAATATATGTATTTTTTTACGAAATTTCCAAGTACTCAAAAAATTACCTTTAGATATGGCCCCTGATATAAATGTAATTTACAAAATAATGAAGATTTTTTTACATATTTCTATTTTAGGATAACATATGTTTATTCCCTAAAAAAATTAGCCACTTCCTATTTCATTTGGGTACCCAAAAAAAATTCATGAAATTTGGACAATTTTTTTTGGCCAAAAAAAGTTACCCTTTTTTTCTCATTTCAGATCTTCACCTCCATGGGTCTGACTTCATCCAAAATACATCAAGATGTGTCCTAAACATTCAAGAATCAATTCCTAAAAGGATTTGTGTATATATGTATAAACTTTTTTTTTATGAATTTTTATGTCAGGTCTTTTTTTTTTCTACTTAATTTTTTAAAATATTTATAATAAATAGTTTTTCTGCAGATGAGTAGTATTTATCTTTACAGTTGTTTTAAGCATTCATTGAAGTTTTTTTTGGCAAAAGAAAAAAGGAGGTTACTGCAAAAACTGATTTTTCAAGAATTTTTTTTGGCGTCGGGGTCGTTCGCGTCCGAGTATACCCTTAAAGGGGTGTCCGAGGACCGTACCTATCCAGGGTTAATGCAGGTAGGGTCAGATGAAATGTATTGATGCAGGTAGGGTTAGAAGGAACGTGTTAATGCAGGTAGGGTCAGAAGGAACGTGCAAGAGCAAATAGGGTCAGAAGGAACGTGTTAATGCAGGTAGGGTCAGAAGGAACGTGTTAATGCAGGTAGGGTCAGAAGGAACATGGAAGTGTAAGTATGATCAAAAGGAGTGTGTAAGTGTAGGTAGGCCAGAAGGAACGTGTAAAATGCATGTAGGGACAAGAGGAACGTACAAGTATAGGTAGGATCAGAAAGAACATGGAATTACAGGTACGATCAAAAAGTGTGTGGAATTACAGGTAGGGTCAGAAAGAACATGGAATAACAGGTAGGGTAAAAAAGTGTGGAATTACAGGTACGGTTAAAAAGAACATGGAATTACAGTTAGGGTCAGAAAGAAATGGAATTACAGGTAGGGTCAGAAAGAAATGGAATTACAGGTCGGGTCAGAAAGAACATGGAATTACAGGTAGGGTAAAAAAATGTGTGGAATTACAGGTACGGTTAAAAAGAACATGGAATTACAGTTAGGGTCAGAAAGAAATGGAATTACAGGTAGGGTCAGAAAGAAATGGAATTACAGGTTGGGTCAGAAAGAACATGGAATTACAGGTAGGGTAAAAAAATGTGTGGTATTACAGGTACGGTCAGAAAGAACATGGAATTACAGTTAGGGTCAGAAAGAAATGGAATTATAGGTAGGGTCAGAAAGAAATGGAATTACAGGTCGGGTCAGAAAGAACATGGAATTACAGTTAGGGTCAGAAAGAAATGGAATTACAGGTAGGGTCAGAAAGAAATGGAATTACAGGTCGGGTCAGAAAGAACATGGAATTACAGTTAGGGTCAGCAAGAAATGGAATTACAGGTAGGGTAAAAAAGAAATGGAATTACAGGTCGGGTCAGAAAGAACATGGAATTACAGGTAGGGTTAGAAGTAACATGCAAGAGCAGCTAGGATAAAGAAATGTTGCAAAGACCATTAAGCAATGCCTACAATGGTCCACTGGAGGCCCACTGTTGGCACTACACCCCTACAGAGATAATATATTTGATTTCATATCTAGCTTTTCAGTAACATAATCCTATAACCTTTAGTTTCCCCAACAGATGTTTCATAATGTTCTAGATAAATTGACCTATATTTCATTACTTTCTTTACCATATAGTCTTTCAGGTTTCATTGGCTAGCCTCTCCAGAGAGAGAGAGAGAGAGAGAGAGAGAGAGAGAGAGAGAGAGAGAGATGCCAACTGTTGTAAAGCATCACAAGATGTCAAAGGGAGGATGGGTAAGGAGATAAAATTTGACTAATATTCAAGAAATGTTTACCTATGGTATTGGGACAAAATTTTAGTTATATTTAAGAATTATTCACCCATGGTATTGAGACGAATTTTTACATAGATTTAAGAATTATTCACCCATGGTATTGGGACAAAAATTTTACTTATATTCAAGAATTATTCACCCATGGTATTGGGACGAAATTTTAGTTATATCTAAGATTCATCTACTCATGGTATTGGGACGAACTTTGACTAATATTTAAGAATTAATCACACATGGTATTGAGACGAAAGTTTACTAATATTTAAGAAATATTCACACATGGTATTGAGACGAAATTTTACTAATATCTAAGAAATATTCACACATGGTATTGAAACGAAAGTTACTAATATTTAAGAAATATTCACCCATGGTATTGGGACAAAATTTTACTAATATTAAAAAATTAATCACACATGGTATTGAGACGAAATTTTACTAATATTTAAGAAATATTCACTCATGGTATTGGGATGAAATTTGACTAAAATTAAAGTATTATTCACCCATGGTATTGGGACAAAATTTTAGTTATATTTAAGAATTATTCACCCATGGTATTAGGACAAAATTTGACTAATATTCAAGCATTATTCAACCATGGTATTGGGACGAAAGTTTAGTTATATCTGAAAATTATTCACTCATGGTATTGAGACGAAACTTTAGTTACATCTAAAAATTATTCACTCATGGTATTGGGACGCAATTTTATGATCGTTTAGTACATAGCATAGAAAGAAAAACTTGAGGTGCTACATGTGAACATACCTTGAATTCCACTGATAGAGAATTCCTTTTTAAAGATATCCCCCAAAACATTAAGCAAATTATTAGAAATATGTATGAATCCTGAATCCACCCAATTTCAAAGATTTTGTCAATTAGATCTTAATTCACAGAACAATGCAATGTAACTCTGAAGCCTAAAGATTGTCAAGCAAACTAGAACTCTTGAAAACAAGAGTGATAGCAGAAATGAAACAAGGAATTACTTGAATTGGAACAAGAAAACAACCAACGACAGGAAATAACAAATCTAAAGAGCACACAAAATAGCTCCTTAGATCAAGGTGTGCTGCGGATAACTCCATACACAAGGGATTTCTCTTAATAATTGCTTAAATAATATAGTGCTCTAAAAATAACTCCATAGATCACTTCATTATCCGATGGGTACCAAAGACAAGTGTTCTGAATAACACTAAAGACGAAATTGTCCAGAATAACTTCCAAGAACAAGGGTCGTGATTAACTGAATGGACAAAGGAATAAGGCCCAAAAATCTCCATAGACAAATTAGTGTCCCGAACCAGTGTGCGCTACAATAAAAACCTCTGCAAACAAGGGAGTACTCAAAACCGGTAAATCGAATAAGTGTCCCAGATAGATTATTAAATCATAAAATTCCTCGAATATCTCCATAGATAAAGGATTCCAAGATTAATGTATAGACTAATCACTATTCCAAATAACCTAAAAGAAATCATGTAGATACTGGATTTATCCACAATGACTGAGTTACCCAAATAACTCCATAAAACAAGAAATGCTAAGAAGGAAGTTTCAAGCAAATAGAGACTAAGGAGTATAAATCTTAAAGCTTGGTAAATCAAGACTTAACAAGTTCCTCAAATAACTCCATAGAACAAGAAATGCATAAAAGGAATTTTTAAGTAAATCGGAGCAAAGGGGTATAATCCTGAAAGCTTGGTAAATCAAGGCATTACCCACAGAAAATTCATAAAACTAAGGGAACTCTGGAAGACATTTTCAAACAAAGTTCCCCACCCTCAAAAAAGACTGAATACTAAAGAAAGGTCGAAGTGTCCGAAAATATATCTTTAAAACAGAATTATCTGAAAAAATCTGTAAACAAGGATTACTCACAAACGACTCTACTGAGTAAAGAATGCCCAAAGTAACTCGACAGACCAAAAATCAGACACACAGGATATCAGAATTTACAGCCTCACAAAAAACAAGTCAAGGAAAAAATTGAAATATTTTGATCCCAAACTGGCCCCTTCAAAACTGTATAACGGTGTGGTCTAAAATGTCCCTAAGTCAAGCATAATCCTAAAACTTAAAAAAAGCCATGAAAAAATTTACAAACCTTAGCATGTAAAGGAAAATTTTCGATTTGATGTGGAAAGACAATCGTTTACATAATTTTCTTTGGATCTTCAGTAGACTTCTGTTAAAGTATCCAACTACAGGTTTTCCGAGAGTAACTCTCTGGATAGAACCTTCATTTATAATAAGTTACTAACAACATCAAATTGTTAGCTTAGAAAAATTTACCACCGTATACACAAACCAGTCAATTAACATAAGGTTTGAATTATGATCTAACTAAATAATGTATACCATGTGCAATTCTACAGATTATTCAACATGAGTATCCTTCACCTCAGAGCAGAAAAAGTGGAACTAAATTCCCATGTTGAAACTTAATTGTTCAAAAAAATAAAAAGCAGCATCTAAACTGAGAAATGAAAAAGGCATAAAAATCCTCATAGGTTTCATGCCATCAAGGTGCATATTGTTATTAATATCATTAAAAGCTAAGGGGCAACCTTGTTGGGAAAGCGGGAAGCTATAAACCCAAGGGCTGCAACAGGCAAAATAGCCCAGTGAGGAAAGGAATTAGGAAACATAGAATAGTGCCTGAGTGTACTTTCAAGCAAGAGAACTTTAACCCAAGACAATGGAAGACCATAGTATGGAGACTGTGGCACTACCCAAGACTAGAGAAGGATGGTTAGATTTTGGAGTGTCCTTCTAGAAGAGATGCTTATCATAGCTACAGCCTCTCTTCTACCCTTATCAAGAGGAGAGTAGCCACAGAACAATTACATTACAGTGCAAGATTCACTTGCCTTAGTTAGATAGGCAATGCACATCACAAGGAACTGGCTATCCTTTGATGTATCAAGCCAATGAATCCCCTTGAGGCCCTTTGCGTCAGTAGGCGTAGGGGGAGATGATGATGATGAGAGGGAGCCAATGTAGTACTATCTGGCCAATCACAAAAAAAACAAAAAACTAACACTCTAGCAGTAGTATCACAACAGGTGGCAGGTGCCTTGGCCAACCTACTACCTACATTATGATGTGTTCTGATTAAAGGTAAAGCTTCATGACCAACAAATGTTTACAGAATAGGAAGGCCTAATGGAAAGTAAGGATAGAAACTAACCCTTACATTACCATAAGCTAAACAAATAACCCAGAATTGCTAAGTAGCTTTCAATCTATCAGCCTTAGTCTAATATCCACAGGACCCCCCAAGAGAATAGTATCATAGTAAAGCAATGAACAATAGAAATCACTATAAAAATGTTATTTTCATAAAATAAATTTTTTAATATACTTACCCGCTGGTTATATAAGAATGGCTAACGTCCGACGCCTAGGTAGGAAATTCAAAATCTCGCGCGGCTATCGCAGATATGCCAGGTGTACACTAGTGCCCTCACGGTACAACAGGTAGAACTATACCCAACCTCTTCAGATTTTTCATGCCCCATGGTCTCTAGAGGGGAGGAGGGTGGGTTTTAAACTTATATAACTAGCGGGTAAGTATATTAAAAAATTCATTTTATTATGAAAACATTTTTAAATATAAAACTTACCCGCTGGTTATATAAGAATGGCTGATTGACACCCTTGGTGGTGGGTCAGAGACAGCTACATAATTGGAAATTCACTTAAGCGTTACACAACCACTTAAGAGGTTCTCACCTGATAAGGAAGCCGACAGCAATGCTCTGCCTCATCTTGTCTGCTATCCTTAGAAGATCCAGCAGTCCACCCAGGGGACTGATGATCTCTAGGAGCTGTCAAATGGTTTAATAACCTATAACATGACAGGACCTCGACTAATACCCTTGTTCCGGGCACTCTCTAGGAACAAAATGACCACCTGACTAGATCAAAGATTGTGGTAGATAGTCAACCAATCTTCACGTACAATCATAATAACATATATAACAGTTCCAAGAGAAGAACAGGGGTACTAGGAATTTAGGGAAATGTAGCGGTGAATATCTCACCTACTACTACACTCGTTGTTACGAGTGAACTCGAAACTTAGACGTCCTCAAAAGGAGACTGGATACAGTCTAAGAAATGCAAGGCGGATACAGGAATACCCCTTCACAAGGTTGTATACGCGATGCTTTGCAGAGAACAGATTAGTTTAACCCTGGATAGGTACGCTCCTCGGACACCCCTTTAAGGGTATACTCGGACGCGAACGACCCCGACGCCAAAAAAAATTCTTGAAAAATCAGTTTTTGCAGTAACCTCCTTTTTTCGTTTGCCAAAAAAAACTTCAATGAATTCTTAAAACAACTGTAAAAATAAATACTACTCATCTGCAGAAAAACTATTTATTATAAATATTTTAAAAAATTAAGTAGAGAAAAAAAAAGACGACATAAAAATTCATAAAAAAAAAGTTTATACATATATACACAAATCCTTTTAGGAATTGATTCTTGAATGTTTAGGACACATCTTGATGTATTTTGGATGAAGTCAGACCCATGGAGGTGAAGATCTGAAATGAGAAAAAAAGAGTAACTTTTTTTGGCCAAAAAAATTTGTCCAAATTTCATGAATTTTTTTGGGTACCCAAATGAAATAGGAAGTGGCTAATTTTTTTAGGGAATAAACATATGTTATCCTAAAATAGAAATATGTAAAAAAATCTTCATTATTTTGTAAATTACATTTATATCAGGGGCCATATCTAAAGGTAATTTTTTGAGTACTTAGAAATTTCGTAAAAAAATACATATATTTAATATATAATATGATATTTATGCAGGTAAAAATATACCAAAATATCACAAATTCTATAGGGAACAAGAATATATATAGAATGCTTCGGATATGTCCACAAAATGGCCGCCAACCACACTGACTCAGACTCCCTAATCTGCCACTTGAAATGTAGGAAGGGTATGTCAATTTCAAGGTGTTATTTACTAACCTAATTATTATTGGATATGCATAAAAATTGTATGGTGGGTTGCTGGATAATTGTCGATTATTTTACGACTATAAAATTGAAATTCTGACCCAAAAAAAATTTTTTGAAGGGAAATAAAATCGAAAAAAAAAAAATGTAAAACAATATAATATTTTAGCTAAAAAAATTTGATGATATCCAATCAAAAAAAAAAGTAAACAAAATTTTCCGACAAATAAACATCTAGAGGAATCATTACTCTGTGATAGTTCCTTAGTACGTAGTAATTTTGAAAGAATTGGGAAAAAACGAAAAAATGGCAATCACCGGAAAATCGAACACATACCTATATATACGCCATATCTGGCTAAAAAAAAGATAGGCATGGGTAGCCAGATCATCTAGAAACACTTTCCAACACTATAAAAATATAAGTTTTGCGACACTACTTGCCAATTCCTTACGGTAACATGACTAAGCGAAAAAATGCAAAACAAATAAAAAGGGGCACTCGCGGAAAAATTGCTAACATTCTAATATACGGCATTTCAGAAAAAAAAAATTCAGCCACGTGCTAGGCAAACCATCAAGGCACATTTTCCGACAAATAAACATCTAAATGAATCATTACTCTGTGATAGTTCCTTAGTACGTAGTAATTTTGAAAGAAATGGGAAAAAACGAAAAAATGGCAATCACAGGAAAATCGAACACATACCTATATATACGCCATATCTGGCTAAAAAAAAAAAGATAGGCATGGGTAGCCAGATCATCTAGAAACACTTTCCAACACTATAAAATTATAAGTTTTGCGACACTACTTGCCAATTCCTTACGGTAACATGACTAAGCAAAAAAATGCAAAACAAATAAAAAGGGGCACTCGTGGAAAAATGGCCATTCTAATATACGGCATTTCAGAAAAAAAAAATTTCAGCCACGTGCTAGGCAAACCATCAAGGCACATTTTCCGACAAATAAACATCTAAATGAATCATTACTGTGATAGTTCCTTAGTACGTAGTAATTTTGAAAGAAATGGGAAAAAACGAAAAAATGGCAATCACAGGAAAATCGAACACATACTTATATATACGCCATATCTGGCTAAAAAAAAAATAGGCATGGGTAGCCAGATCATCTAGAAACACTTTCCAACACTATAAAAATATAAGTTTTGCAACACTACTTGCCAATTCCTTACGGTAACATGACTAAGCAAAAAAATGCAAAACAAATAAAAAGGGGCACTCGCGGAAAAATGCCCAACATTCTAATATACGGCATCTCAGATAAAAAAAAAGACATGCACGTGTTAGCCCAACCATCAAGGCACACTTTCTAACACATAAACATGAAAAAAAATCAATAATATACGGCAATTCCTTACTACATAGTAAATTTTTACAAATATTGAAAAAAAAACAGAAATTGGCAACCGCAGTTAAATACCCAATATACCAATAACTACGTCGTATCTGACAAAAACAAAATCACGCATGGGTAGCCAGATCATCTAGACACACTTTCCAACACTAAAAAAGCAAAAGTTTTACGACACTATTTCGCAATATCTTACGGAAAAATGACTTGGCAAAAAAATGAAAAAAAATGAAAAAGGGGTACTCGCGGTAAAATGCCCGACATTCTAATATACGGCATCTCAGATAAAAAAAAAGACATGCACGTGTTAGCCCAACCATCAAGGCACACTTTCTAACACATAAACATGAAAAAAAAATGAATAATATACGGCAATTCCTTACTACGTAGTAATTTTTACAAATATTGAAAAAAAACAGAAATTGGTAACCGCAGTTAAATACCCAATATACCAATAACTACGTCGTATCTGACAAAAACAAAGTCATGCATGGGTAGCCAGATGATCTAGACACACTTTCCAACACTAAACAAGCAAAAGTTTTACGACACTATTTGGCAATATCTTACGGAAAAATGACTTGGCAAAAAAATGAAAAAAAATGAAAAAGGGGCACTCGCGGTAAAATGGTCCTCGTGGTGATGAACGACATTTTAACTAAAAAAAAAAATCATGCACATGGTAGCCAAACAATCCACCAAGACTTTCCACAACTGATAACCTATACAAGTTGCACCATTCTACGACAATTTCATAATACGTAATAACTTTGATAATTATGCAAACTACCTTAGAAGGGTAAACTCGGTCGCGCTCGACCTCGACGCGTCTCAGAAATCGGGGAAGGTGTACAGCTACAGCAATGCACATCTGGACACTACTAGAGCGTGTAGGGGAGACACCTCCTGCAGGTCGATCACCCACAAATTCAGTCACGGGGGTGAGTCACGTGAGAAAAACCTGTTTTTTTTTGACGCTCGGGGTCGCGAACGACCCATCGTACCTATCCAGGGTTAAAAGTTACAGAAGCTTCTATAGCTCTAACTTCATGAGTCTTTACTCTCTCGACATGCTACAATCTGTCACACAACAGTATGAAAGAACTCTTGTAATTAAAGTCTATACTAGACGATAGAGCGTTCTAGACATAGATAGCGCAGGCTTCTTGACCGGTTCTAGGACAGTTTGATACTCGACATTTCGATACCGGACATTTTGATACCGGACATTTCGCTACTGGACATTTTGACGGATTTTTCCTTACCGGTCATTTCGATACCACTATATATACATAAGGCATGAAACCAAATTATAACTATAAGTAAAGAGTTAAAAGTACAAATAAAAAAACTATAAACACTAAAAGGATTTTTGTAAAAAAGATACAAGTATAAATAAAAATAGACATGCAACAATATTATCTGGTTAAAAATGTTTAATGTTATGAGCAATGCCACAAACATATTGGATTTTATTTGCAGGGTCATACTGTTCTAGCAATTTTCTTATACGCTGATTGGCGTCCCTGTATTTTTTTTGGAGGTTACGCTGTCTCCACGATTGAGATGTGCAATTCTTGTTGCACTGAGAGCCTCTTCATGTTTTAAAGCAGTTATAAGGGACCAAATATTAGGATGCACATTTATCACGGAGGTTCTTAGTGCATTATGGAATCTTTCAACATAGTTATAGGTGTGTGGCATACCATTTTCAATGGGTTCATGAACATTTCATAAACGAATAGGGAAGACTGGCTCGACTCTTCGCCTTCGTTGGCCACGACCTCTCACTCCTCCAATATAATATGTTTCAAAATATGAAACAAGCTCTTGGGGAAAATCGTCATCATCAGTTAATTCCTCGAAGCCATCAATAACATCGTCAATGGGAAGGAAAGCAGCAAGTGCGGATAAACATCTCACTTTTAAACTAAAATCATCATCTTGGTGATATTGCTGTTTAAAACCTATTGTTACAACTTGTTTGTAAACATTTTGTGAGAGGTGGAATAGGCAACAGGTAACATCTGAACTAGGAAATATATCTGATAAACTATTGATGGCCGCTTTTTCAAAATCCATCATCACAGTGGCTGGTTCGACATTATGCTAGCCTACACTCTTTAACGATTTTGTTGTCACCATCACCAACATAGGTGTGTAAACAGACTTTACACAACCTATTTTCGCACTGCCAATATTGCTTGGAACCATCCTTATTAGTTTTGTGTTTATCATATATATAGTTTACATTATCCACTAATTTCTTTCCATTTTTAGTTGAAGCAATTAGACGAGGCATGGGTGATACAATAAAATAATATATATATATATATATATATATATATATATATATATATATACATACGTGTGTGTGTGTATCCGCAAATGCAGCAGCCGTAGTTGATAGCCAAGCGTTAGTAGTAGACCGAGTGAGATATATACATACATTTTCAGGTTCCGATCAATGTTTATATAGTTAAAAAGAATATTTAGACAACCAATTACAAGACACTGGCAATTATTCAAACAACCAAATACAAGAACTTTATGGCAATTATTTAAACAACCAATTACAAAAACAGTATGGCAATCATTTAAACAACCACTTGCAAGAACAGTATGTCACTTAAAATAAACTCCAATATATTTGCGTACACACATATATAGTGGTATCGAAATGACCGGTAACGAAAAATCCTAGTCACAAAATTTCCATTAGCGAAATGTCCGGTATCAAAATGTCCGGTATCGAAATGTCCAGTATCAAACTGTCCGGTCCCCTTCTTGACCGTGCACCAAAGAGTCATGAATAGACTCTTAACCTCTTTGGTCTTGCCCCGATAAAACTCCATCATTTTAATCGGGTAAAATACCCTTCACAGCCCTTCACAAACCAAATTCAAGAGGATAAAAGATCCTGAAAGATTTAGGCCATGGATGAGAAGGACGTTTGTTAATGATCCAGAATCCAGGATGTGAGGCGCCTATGGCTTAACCGTTGTGAAGTCCATGTCCTTGCTAAAAGATTGAACTTCACTGGCTCTCAACTATAGTAGACTTACTTAAAAAGTCTCCAAAGTTAGGCCTTAAAAAGAAACCAAGAGTAAAGGCTCGGATCTGTCACCACCGTGAAATTCCAGAAACAACCCCTAAATTCTAGGCTGGCGCATCTTGCTGACCCTTCCAAGTCATCTCAAATGACCTGAGAAGATCTATAAGGTCTTTATTTGATAGATGCAAACTTCTGCGTCTGCAGACACCTGTCCGCATACTCCTGTAACCCTTGATGGTCGAGGAGGAAAAAATATGTTTTCCTTCCAAGGTCTAACAAGAAACAGGCCGCTTGTCTTAGAGTAACTAAATGAAGAGCCCTTTAGCTCTACACTACTCCATAAAACACCCTATTTGGGTTGTAAAACCTTGAGGCAAAGGTCCCTTTTACAAGCGATAGTCTCAGCTGTCTCTTCGAACCACCTCTTGATCATAGGGGTTTTCCAAAATACTGGAGGCAGCTAGATGGTTTAAAATAAAGCGTTCGTGATCCTGACACAGGAAAACACGGACTGATGACATGCTTTCAGCAAACACCCAGCATGATCCCAAAATGGGCCCAGTAAGGTTCCAGCCTGCTGTATATGCTCAGAAAGTCGTGAGAGAGAGACAAGATCTAGACCTTCTTCCAACATGCATCCATTTCAGTCGCAAGAAACCGATACTGAAGCCAGGCCTGCTGAAAAGAAGCATCAACAACATGAACCTCATGCTGGGAAGTTAAGACCTGATCGTGTGTAGCAACAAATGTTCAACACACTAAAAGTCATAGTTTGACACGAGAAAGCGTTAGCTGTAAGGCGAGAGCGATGCGAAGAAAAAACAAGTCTGTCCATACTGCTGTGAGCCAAAGACTAGACTATACGTCTAATATGCGACTATAATGCTTGCATCCCCGTAAGGTGCTAGCGTGCTATATGCGTTCACCTTGTAGAGTGGATACAGCGCTCTGCGCTCTGTGTATGTCTCGCCTGCTGTAAATCTACAGCGTGCTGCAAGTAGGCAACAGCATCGAGTCCGGTCATAGGCACAAAGGAACAACTGTTAGTCTATCCTGATGCGGAAAAACCTGACTGACCTTATCCAGTATATGTCCAGGCTGGCACATGCGCATAGGTTGCTTAGGATTTCAGGTTGACATGTTTGTCGAGAGATGCTCGCGTGTAGCATGCATCCGCATGAGTGGAGACGCGTATCCCGCAGATCGCGAGAATGGAACAGCTAGTTTAAAGGATCAACTTTGACTGTCAGTGTCTGTGACCGCGTGCATGTTTGTGTCGCTAAAAGTGTATGCTCTACTGCCTCCTGCAACAAGAGCCTATCTTTGCGAGGAGACGTTGCTGAGCATCGGAGAACTATGCTGTCTGATACTAACAGAAAACCATCCCTTTGATTTATGGTAGTCCTTACTCTTTCAGGAGAAAACATTTCCCCCCCCAAGAATTGTAAACGCTAAAGAGAGATGAAATTGACCTCTTTTAGCTCAGACCAACCCTACACTCACGGGGCAGCTTGTGCTCCAACTCAAGCGTGAGCGAAGGCTAGAAGAGATCATCAACCGCAGCCCCGTGATTGATTGATTGAAAGTTTTCTGGCATCCTGACATCTAAGGTCATTGATGCCCATAGCATTTATTATATATGAAAAATAAAAGAGAATTCAATTAAAACCATAAAAGTTAAGTCATTACAATAGTTAAATAGTTTTCAGAAGACCTGCTTCTGAAATAAATCTAAAAATTCCACTCGCATAGTAGGACACATCATGTCCAAGAATCTTGGCAAGGATGAACCTGCCATCCTCACCTCGATTGATTGATTGATTGAAAGTTTTCTGGCATCCTGACATCTAAGGTTATTGACGCCCATACCATTTACTATATATGAAAATTAAAAGAGAATTCAATTAAAACCATAAAAATTAAGAAGTCATTACAATAGTTAAATAGTTTTCAGAAGACCTGCTTCTGAAATAAATCTAAAAATTCCGCTCAAATAGTAGGACACATCATGTCCAAGAATCTTGGCAAGGATGAACCTGCCATCCTCAAACAGATATCTATTTCTTAAGTTAGTAAAATTAGGGCATTCGGTCAACAAATGCCTCACTGTTAAAGGTACTTAACAGTCCTCGCAATACGGTTGGTGTTGGCCCTTTAGCAGAAACTCGTGTGTCAACCAATACAGAGACGACAAAGAGTCGTCTCCCATTTTCGGGGTATCATGTTATACCTCCAAGGTGATATGATATTTGTTACTTCCCTCATTTTATTGCCATCTTGACTATCCCAGTGCTGTTGCCATTTATTACAAACCAATTTCTTGATGTAAGGTAGGATATTATTACAGGGAATGGGATACCTTCTTGGTAGCAACTCGGATGCCGCATTCTTCGCCAGTAAATCTGCCTTCTCCTTCACAGACACACCTACATGTGCTGGAACCCAACAAAATCGAACTGTTATACCTCTCCGTCCAATAATAAAAAGCCATTCTAAAATCTTTAAAACTAGAGGGTTACTAGAATTAAAAACTTCTAAAGCTTGAAGAACACTCCTTGCATCACTAAAAATGGTAAAATTACCCTCCTTTTCCAAAGCTATTTTCTCAATAGCGATTAGTATGCCATACAGTTCGGCAATAAATATGGAAGCTGTTAGAGGAAGTGCACCACTACAATTAAAATCATTACTATGTACACAAAATCCAACGCCAGCATCAGATTTGGAGCCATCAGTATATATAAAAGTCGATCCCTTATGTTCTTCGACATGTTCCATAAAAAGAGACCTGGATTCTAAGCCAGTCATATTCTTCTTAACTCCAATAAAGTATTTACAAAAAGATATGTCAGGTAATTTCCATGGAGGCGTTGATGATACCTTGAATGGAAGCACATTAATTCTAATTAAATCCAGATTGTTTAATAATTTTTTCACCCGAAACCCAAAAGGTTGAGGAGATTTTGGGTGCAGCTCAAAGTAGGTTGAGTGTCTTACAAGGCTTGCAGTCTGAAAGGCAGAAGAATTAGGGAGTCTCTGCAATCTAAACCAATACCGAATAATAGAGGACATTCGGTAAATGTCTAGCGGCAACTCCCCAGCATCAACAAGGAGACTTGTGAAAGGCGAAGTTTTAAAGGCTCTTGTGGACAATCTAATGCTAGCAGGATGTATTGAATCTAATATTTTTAACCGGCTTGGGGTTGCTGAGGAGTATATTTCGCATCCATAACTAATTTTGGAAAATACTATATTAAGGCCTTGTATAATTTAAAAATTGTATTGCGGTCTGCCCCACATGATGTATGGGACAATACTTTTAAAAGATTCATAGCTTCAACACATTTAGCTTTTAATGCTTTTAAGTGAGAAACCCATGTAAGCCTACAATCAAATATCAACCCTAAAAATTTAGCTTCACTTGCACATGGGATCCGTTGACCTTTGATGTATATATCCGGGTCTGGATGTACTCCCCGTATACGACAGAAATGGACAATTGTAGTTTTACTTGTCGAGAACTTAAATCCATTCATATCGGCCCAATAGAGAGTTGGATTTTTCTCTCAACCATTGCCATTCTGGCCCCAGCAAATGATATGGAGAGATCATCCACAAATAATGTTGCGAGAACATCCAGGGGAATGACTGAGGATATCCCATTAATTGCTAGTGCAAAAAGGGTTACACTCAGCACACTCCCCTGAGGAACTCCTTCCTCCTGGCATTTACTCTGTGATAGAGCTTCCCCAACTCTCACCTGGAAAACTCTATGTGAAAGAAATGACTGGATGAATAGTGGTAGCTCTCCTCTCAATCCGCACTCATGGATTCTTTTAAGTATACCGTATCTCCATGTGGTATCATATGCCTTTTCAAGATAAAAAAAAGACTGTCACATGGTGCTGTTTGGAAGCAAAGGCTTTACAAATGGAGGACTCGAGTCGTATCAGCACATCAGTCGTTGAGTGCACTTTCCTGAATCCACATTGAATGGGTGATAAAATATTCTTCTTTTCAAGGTACCAAATCAGTCTTGCATTGACCATCTTCTGCATGATTTTACATAAACAAGATGTCAATGCAATAGGTCGGTAGTTTGCTGCTAAAAACTTATCCTTACCGGGTTTTAAAAAGGCTAAAATAATGGCTAGTTCCCAAACACTTGGATAACTATGATCATGCCATATTCTATTAAAAATGCTTAAAATAAATAACTTTGTATTAAAAGGTACATGTTTAATCATTGCATATGGAATTCCATCGGGTCCAGGGGCTGTATCCTTACACGTAGCAAGAGCAGAATCAAATTCTCTTTAAGTAAAAGGAGAATTGTATGACTCTTGCTTTCTTGTTGCAAAATTTAAAACTTTCTTTTCTTCAATGCTCCTATACTGGTGACCAGGAGCTGCTTCACACTTGCACGATACACTCGAGAAATGGTCAGCCAGGGCATTGCTAACTTTGGTTGCTCCAGTCATATACTGGCCATTTATCTTTAACACTGGTGGTGGGTTTGGGGTGAATTTGCCTGCTATCTTTTTGACTTTCCTCCACACAGATGATGTTGGTGTTCTACTGTTAATGGAGGAAACAAATGACATCCAAGACTGGCGCCTAGCTTCTTTCATGGCACAGCGGAACTTTGCTCTACATTTCTTGTATATGACTAAATTCTCTTCAGTACGGCGCATGCGCAATCGAGTTAAAGACTTTCTTGTGGCTCTGTGCAGGGCAGTTAGTTCTGATGACCACCAGGGGACTGATCGTCATCTGAATATCCCTGTTGTTTTGGGAATGGAATTCACTCCTGCTGTGTGAAGAGTTCCATTAAGTAAGTCTATGGCATCATCAACACTTTCAAACTGTTCTGCATTTCCTTCAATTTCACTTAGCTCCGGAAATCTATCCCAATCCGCCTTATCAAGATTCCATCGAGGCGATCTCTGTAAAGGTGGACCATTGTTGGTGTTTATAATGATTGGTGCATGATCACTAGTATGCCAATCATCTAATGTTCTCCAATTAAAATTGAGAAGACAGTTAGAGCTTGCAACTGATAGGTCAATGCAGGACAAGGTACCTGTCTGTACATGAAAATATGTGGGGTCTCCTGTATTAAGGGGCCCGACATCTTCATTCTCCAAAATTGATGATATAATATTACCTCTTGCGTTTGCCAAAACATCACCCCATAAAGGATGTCTACTATTAAGATCTCCTAGTAAGAGAAAAGGTTGTGGGAGTTGTTTAATCACCTCTACTATATTATCATACGAGATGTTATAATTTGGAGGCAAGTAAAGAGAACGGATTGTGTATTTTCTCCCTATATCAATCTGTACAACCACTGCCTGCAGAGGGGTACAGATGGACAAAGATATAAGGGGAACATCTCGACAAACGTATATAAGACTTCCCCCATGGCTCCCTGCTCGTTGATCATATGGTGTTCTATAGCTAACATACTCTCGAGGAAAAGGAGTTATTAGCATCGAGCTTGCTTTCTTGTAGACATACAGTTATAGGGGAGTGCTCACATATGAGGAGCTTGAGTTCTTCATATTTCGCCCTTAAACCCTGGCAATTCCTTTGCAGAATGGAGGAAAAAACTATGATTTATTTTTTGGAAGACACCTTAGATGAAGTCTTCCCATTGGCAATATTTGATCTAACAATATTTCCCGGTGGTATCTCTAGAGAGGATCTTGATATAGTGGGTTTTGTTCTTCTTTTTCTTTGTGTCCTTTTGATCTAATTGTTGAGGAGGATGATGGACCTCAACTTGAATTTCTGATAGGTTCAATTTGCCTTCTAATTGACCAGAAACATCAGCAGACAAGATATCATATTTATTTGAAGTCGTGACTTTAATGTTTCTTATGGTAGGAGGCGAGAGAGATGGAGGTCTCTCTCTTTTACGATTAAAAGGTTGTGATCTGTCAGGTTTTTGCACCTTCCCCACTCCAGTTCACCAAGTAAATTAGTTTCAAGTGGAACCTCCATCAGGTCAGGCAAGGACACGGCCTGAGAGAGGTTTGTACTATTGTTTAGAATCTGAGTAGTTGGCTTTTGAATAACTTTCAGATCTTTAAGTATCTGTTTTGAGATTTTTCTACAATTTCTGGACATAGATTTTTGATGGGACTTTCAACCTCTTTAACTACTTTCATTTGCTTCTTCATATTAGAAGTAGAGATATAATTTTCGTCAGTGTGGTTTGGCAAGTTTTTCTTCAGAACCATTGAAAAAGGTTGCCCTGGTCTTATCTGCTTTTCAAGAGCTCTTTTAAGAGCCTCTTTAAAAGTAACCCTTTCCATGGTCCTAATGGCCTGAATTTCTTTTTCGAAAAATAAACTTAATGCAACTTTTAGATGTAGCTGGGTGTGCTTCCCCACAATGTATGCAATTAGGGTTTTCTCTGCATACTCCATGGCTACTTTTTCCACAGTTGGCACAAACAGCTGCCTTATTATTTACTTTTTCTTTGCATTTCTGGCTTAAATGGCCATACATTTGGCAATGATAACATCGCAATGGTGAAGGGATATAAGGATTCACCTTCAACGATAGCCAACCAGCCTTAATAACATTTGGTAATCTACATTGATCGAATGTTATAATCAAAGTAGCAAGAGGAATACGTTGTTCTCCAACTCTCTCATTCTGACTACTTTAACTACTCCTTGACTTTTCAGTTCATCCTCAATTTCTTTTTCCTCTATATCTAGCAATTCTGGAGCATATATCACACCTCTACTCTGGTTGAAAGTAGGGTGCGAAATGCATTTTACACAATGACCATCCAATGTTGTCAGTGTTTTTAGCCTTTCACCTTGTAATGGGGATAGTGTCTCTATCAAGAGACTTCCATTTCCTTGGGGTAAAATTTTTGGCTTCACTATACAAAAACTTATCAACTATGCGGGCAAGTCCAAAACAGAAGGATGACCTAGAAGGCGTTCGTGTGGGTGACGTGGCGTGGCCCAAGTGTGGTTTCTGGGGTCTTTGTTGCGGCCCTTCCCTTTGATGGAGGAGTTATCTAAATGGAAGACAGCCTGTGAATAGTGGTTTTCACACGCCCCTGATGTATACACGACACTCACGAAGTGCTCGCGCGAGGGTAGTAACCTCTGCATTCCATGCTTTTAATTTTCTCTGGTATATTTGGAAGATTTATATCAGAAAAAGTACAAAGAAGGACTTTTTCACCGGGCATCACAGGTCTCTCCCCAGAAATAGATTTTTCCTTCGTCAAAATCCCTTTTCTCTGTTAGCTTTGAAAACATTTAAACGCTCATTTCTTCCGTTTTCAAATTACAAGATAAAAAAATTTTCATAATTCACTACTTCATAGTGACCAGGTAATACTTCTATTTTTCTATATCTTTGGGTACTATCATCATTTCTCACTCTCTCTCTCTTCTTCTCTAGTGTTTTCTTATCATTATTTCCATAACGAATATAAGGTTCCAACGTTACTATGTTAGAACCCGAGTTGGAGCTGTCTGTACCGAGGTCCATGTTTGTATTTTCCAGGTCGTCAACAGAGGGGTGGGTTTTTTTGTTATGAGCAAGCCGGGTTATCAACCTCTTATCTGAGGATGTCAGTCCTCCTATCCCATGTGGCCCAACACGAGAAGAGGCTTCAGCGGAGACCAGTCCTCTATTAGAGAGGGGCTGCCTCTCTTTAGGTGGGCGTACACTGGTCAGTGGGGGTAGTTAGCCCCTCCCACCGTCGACTCCAATGCCTGGCGTCACCCATTACCCGCAAATATGGGCGACTTAAAACCGCATCACTGGAGCCCGACTCTTAACAGACTTGGTCTGCACCCAATGGGGTCTGCCAGAGGGTGATAGCGTCTAAATTGGCACAGGTTGAGATGGAATGCCGTCCATCCCACACTGTGCCGAATCCAAAGCAGCATCCAAAGTATAATCGAAAATGCCAAAGTCGTCAACAATATCGAGCCCAAAAGGAAGAGATGGGAGAAAGAAGAAATAACCAAAAGTAAAAGAGAAAGTGCTGACTGATTTAGTTGGATCAACAGCTGGGCACCGAGGTCCAGTGGGAAGTAGTTCCCACTGTTCATTAGACCCCAACTGCTGATCCCTAAGCCCCCATCCTCATCAAGGCTTCAGCATCTGGGGGGCAGCCCCGTGAGCAACCTGGTAGAGTCCCAATGACATTTTCAGCGCGCCTTGGGCGTGACCTGAACGTATCCCATGCTATGGGAAACCGTTAACAGTAGTCGCTCGACCCCAGAAGAAAGTACTAAACATTTTCTTAAACTGGGGGCGGAGAAGAAGTGTAAACAGAAGCAGACTGAGTACCTCTTCTCTCGAAGAATTGTGTGTCTTACTCGATATTGGCACTGACACGTCGCCTTTTTCCAACAGAAAAAACTTCCGGCGAACATCAGTAACTGAGGGATAAGTTACTAGAAAACATACGACTCCTGAAATGTCTCGGACGTATTGATTGTTGACGACCAAGTCTAGGATTTGCGTCATTCTAAGAGGACAAACTCTTTCTTCCCTGACTGTGCTTCAGGTTCCAGAGGAGGAGCCAGGATTATATGTGATACTTCTGACTTCCACTCCTCTCGTGGAAGAAAAAACACACTCGATTGCTTCTCATTTAACAAGCGCAACAAACGTGCTGTGAGGGTAAGATCTGTTCGCGTCCACTCCTCTCGTGGAAGAAAAAACACACTCGATTGCTTCTCATTTAACAATCGCAACAAACGTGCTGTGAGGGTAAGATCTGTTCGCGTTCCTACATGACGATTAACTTCCTAGTCTAGTAGACAGGAAAAACGTCGAACGTCATCCGATTGAAGCTGTGCTCTGATAAAATAGAAGACGTACGGACCAAGGGTCCGCTCCCATCTTTTCCCAGGCCTGCCAAAAGCTGTTTAGCCTGGCACTCACCGCTGCTTGAAGGGGCGAGCAGTCAGACCCTGCCTCGACTGGGCTCGACTCCTCTTTCCTTTGCTCCTTGCCTCTGGTTTGAAAGTACTTCTCCCTGTAGGTTTACCTCGACAGCGCTAAGCAGAATGAGAATATGATGTCCCTTCCTTAGGACGTAGGCAAAACCTTACTGGTTGTTTTGGTAACCAAATCCTCAGTAGCCTTCTGAGTCGAATTTGCAGCCACTTCGTTAACTAAATCCTGCGGACAAAGAGCCGAAGACATGGGTGCAAAAGGCAACTCCGATCTCTGACATGGAATGACCCCCCCAGAGGAAGGAATATAAAGTAGCTCTTTTCTTTATATCCCCTGCAGTAAAGAAAGCAGCCAGCTCGTTAGAACCATCCCTGACTGCCCTGTCAAGACTACTTGTGTCTGTGTCCTTCATCTCGGTTACTCTTCTGCTTAAGGCTCCCAGTGACCAGTCAAGTAAATTAAATACTTCAAACGCTCTGAACAATCCTTTCAAGGGATGGTCAAACTCCGACATTGACCACCACCCTCTAGTGTTTCTCATGGACAGGCGATGGGAAGAGTCCACCAGGTTTAAGAAGTCTCCCTGTGCAGACGCCGGAACTCCCAAACCCAAGACCTTCCCCGTCTCATACCAAACGTTCGACTTAGAAGTTAACTTGGCTGGTGGGAAAGCTAAGCATGCCTTGCCCAGAGCTTTTCTTGAATCCATCCATGCTCCCATTAATTTCAATGCTCTCTTAGAAAAGCGGGAAAGCACCATTTTTGTATAAAGGGAAGTCTTAGCTTCCTTGCCTTAAGGCAAACTCAGAAGGGGGAGATAGCGGAGCAACTGATGTAAAAATAGTCTGGAAATGATTCCGAGAAGACAAGCCTTACGTTTTTTGAAGTGTACTTAATATAGAGGTGGCTTCTCCTCCTCTCCCTCCGAGATATCCTCCAATTGTTCCTCATGAGAGAGAACCTCATCCAGATCTTCTTCTAACAAATTAGAGATTGGAGCTGTACAGGCACATCAGTGGCGATATGGGCGCGCTTACGTTGTTCCATATCCACATCCAATTGACAGCTACTCACCTTGCGTTTGCGGTCACGATTGATTTTATAATAGGATGAATCTAGCTGGCGCTGGTGCTCCGCCGCGTCCTGGCACGTCGTGCTCGCGCGATTCTCGCGCTACCGCTCGCTGATCGCGCTGGCGCTCTGCCCATTCATGACTCGACTGGCGTGGGTCGCCACCCTGGCGCTTGGTGCCTGTCTGGAGTTGTCGCCGACGCTCAGCACCTTCATTAATTAGCTTCTGAGCCTCGTCACGCTTCTGCTCAGGCTCCGCTTGCGCCTTGTGCCTGCTCCGATCCTGCCGCTTCGCGGCTCGCTCCGCCATTTGGCGAACGTCATCACGCTTAGACTGACAATCAGCTGGATTCTCTTTTAATAGCTGCTGTGAAACAGAGCTCTGCAGAGACAAATCTACCTCGACCCGCAGCTGAACAGTGCGATATCACGTAAGTCTCAGAGACAACAGGCCGCCTGTGCGACAACGGGTCTATAACCGAAGACTAACGCCCAGCCTCACTGCCAACAGCCGGTCAATAAGACTGCCTCATTGACGAGAGCTGTTGTTTGAAACGTAAATACGCTGAACAAATTTAATTTTGTTTTCAGTTTAGCGCCTGAAAAGCGCATATAATATTTGACAACACTAATCCTCGCTTTATCTATAACGATAAGCTATCTGTGGAATGACAGAGAGTACTTCTGTTCGGTCTTAAAAGACTGTAGCGCCTGGCTACCCTCTCGATTCCTTTCGTTGTTCAACTTAACTTCTCCTCTTCTGGGAGCTTGGCAGAGGTCTAAGACTAGGATAATGACAGGTCCGAACAGAAGTACTCGGATAACGACAGGTCCGAACAGAAGCACTCACTACTGAATAAAATTCACTGCGCAATTTAACACTAAAAATTTCATTCTATTTCTTGTTAAAAGAAAGTTTCATAATCATTTGAAAACCAAAATATACGTTCTCTCAAACGAAATGGACTCTAAGAGAGACCTACAATTCTCTCCATCGTTCAAATGGGAAGGAAAATTCACTGAATCCCATATAAATGCAGCGAAAAATTAAATATTAAATATTACCTTAATAGGTATATTCATAAAATAAAATATAACCTTTAAATTAAGGAATTCCAATAGATGAATCATCACTCGTATTCATTGGAACATTTACACTTGATATACGAACAATCTTAGTATTCCACTAAGGAAACAACGATAAATAGAATCGTGCGCTACATCGATTCGTATAAACATTAAGTGAAATTTAACTTCCTTTAATCTCTAAGGAAAAATACTGACAGGATCAATTAATTTCAAAATAAAATATTCCTTTTATATAGTACAACTGAAAAACTTGAGAAGTAAGAAGAATGTACTATTCATAAAATCTCTACGAAATATTGTAATATTGTAACAATACTGATAACTGCGTAACAACTGAACGCTAGTTAATCTTTGCAAACAGATTGAAGATTACCTCAAGAAGACTATTAAAAGGATAAAATTTTCTTAGATTAATAATCCTTTAATTAAATTTATAACTTAATATTTCAAAAGAAAGTATCCACTTATAATTCTTTGTAAAAAGCAAGTCGGACTTATAGCCTACGACATAAGGCTGTGACGTCATCAATGGACGAGATGTTTACCTTTCGTCCTATGCTTTCGTGAGGTTTAAAATAGGTCGAAAAACCTTTTAATCTTACCTTTTAAGTTATAAATACATGATCACCAGTTCAAATAAAACAAAAAAGCGAAAGCCTAAACTCAAAAAACGTTAATACATCACCAAATAACGTCCAAACAGAGTAAAGAGCTTGAGAGAATATCCAATAGAATTGACTGCCACAGCGGCAGGGAAAATCTGAAGAGGTTGGGTATAGTTCTACCTGTTGTACCGTGAGGGCACTAATGTACACCTGGCATATCTGCGATACCCGCGCGAGATTTTGAATTTCCTACCGAGGCGTCAGGGACGTTAGCCATTCTTACATAACCAGCGGGTAAGTTTTATATTTAAAAATGATATTTTGATTATAAAATAAATTTTTTAATATACTTACCCGGTGAATATATAATAGCTGACGTCTCCGACGGCTCGACAGATTCCAAAAACTCGCGAGCGATCGCCGTGAAGGTTGCGGGTGTGACCAGCAGCGCCGACTATCGGCCAGATACCGCATATACTTGTCAAGTTCTCCAGTTCTTCTCAGTCCGCTGGGTCTCTATCAGGGAGGAAGGGAGGGCCTTTAATTTATATATTCACCGGGTAAGTATATTCAAAAATTTATTTTATAATCAAAATATCATTTTTAAATATTAAACTTAGCCGGTGAATATATAATAGCTGATTCACACCCATGGTGGTGGGTAGACACCAGTATTAATGCAATAAAGGCGTATATGCTCATGAGTTTCTGACAATTATATCATAAAAAAAACCCACTTAAATATAGGTACCTGGTAAGGAAGCTGACTCTGACGATTACTCTGCCTTATTAGTCCGCTTTCCTCACGAAGCCCAGCCATCCTCTCAGGATGCTGAAAGACTCCCAGGAGCTGTTATATCCAGGGCGACCACCCTTATAACAGGACCTCATCAATACCCTCAGTCTGGGCGCTCTCAAGAAACGACATTTGACCACCCGCCAAATCAAAAAGGATGCGAAAGACTTCCTAGTCTTCCGTACAACCCAAGACAAGATTAAAAACATTTCAAGAGAAGATTAAAAGGATATTGGGATTAAGGGAATGTAGTGGTAGAACCCTCACCCACTACTGCACTCGCTGCAACGAATGGACCCAGGGTGTAGCAGTCCTCATAAAGAGTCTGGACGTCTTTTAAGTAAAATGAAGCGAACTCCGACTTGCTCCTCCAAAAGGTCGCGTCCATAATACTTCGTAGAGACCAGTTTTGCTTAAAAGCCACCGAAGTTGCTATCGCTCTCACTTCGTGCGTCTTGACCTTAAGCAAACAACGATCTTTCTCACTTAAATGAGAATGTGCCTCCCGGATTAAAAATCTAATAAAGTACGATAAAGCATTTTTAGACATGGGCAATGAGGACTTCTTAACGGAGCACCATAAGGCCTCAGAACCACCTCGTAATGGTTTAGTACGAGCCAAATAAAACTTAAGAGCTCTAACTGGGCACAGTACTCTTTCAACCTCGTTGCCTACGATTTCTGACAGGCAAGGTATATCAAAAGATTTAGGCCAAGGACGAGAAGGCAGTTCATTCTAGGCCAAAAAACCAAGTTGAAGCGAACATGTGGCTTTATCTGTAGAGAAGCCGATGTTCTTACTAAAGGCATGGATCTCACTGACCCTTTTAGCCGAAGCCAAGCACACCAAAAAAAGCGTCTTGAGGGTGAGATCCTTCAGGGAGGCTGAATGCAATGGCTCAAACCTGTCGGACATTAGGAACCTTAGGACCACGTCTAAGTTCCAAGCAGGAGTTGACATACGACGCTCCTTAGAGGTCTCGAAGGACTTAAGGAGATCTTGGAGATCTTTATTATTTGACAGATCCAAGCCTCTATGTCTGAACACAGACGCCAACATGCTCCTGTAGCCCTTAATAGTGGGAGCAGAGAGGGAACGAACATTTCTCAGATGCAGGAGGAAGTCTGCAATCTGGGCTACAGAGGTACTGGAAGAGGAAATAGAGGATGACTTGCACCACTCTCTAAAGACCTCCCACTTCGACTGGTAGACCTTGATAGTAGATGATCTCCTAGCCCTCGCGATCGCTCTGGCTGCCTCCTTCGAAAATCCTCGAGCTCTTGAGAGTCTTTCGATAGTCTGAAGGCAGTCAGACGAAGCGCGGGGAGGCTTTGATGAAGACTCCATACGTGGGGCTGCCGTAAGAGATCCATCCTTAAAGGTAGACTCCTTGGAACGTCTACCAGCCATTGAAGTACCTCTGTGAACCACTCTCTCGCGGGCCAGAGGGGAGCAACCAACGTCAACCTTGTCCCTTCGTGAGAGGCGAACTTCTGCAGAACCCTGTTGATGATCTTGAACGGCGGGAATGCGTAAGCGTCCATGTGAGACCAGTCCAGCAGAAAGGCATCTATGTGGGCCGCCTCTGGATCTGGGACTGGAGAGCAATAGGTCGGGAGCCTTTTGGTCAATGAGGTCGCAAAGAGGTCTATGGTGGGCTGACCCCAAGTCATCCAAAGACTCTTGCACACGTCCTTGTGGAGGGTCCATTCTGTAGGGATCACCTGACCTCTCCGACTGAGACAGTCCGCCAAGACGTTCAATTTTCCCTGGACGAACCTCGTCAACAGTGAGATGCCTCGATCTTTTGACCAGATGAGGAGGTCCCTTGCGATGATGAACAGTGTGTGGGAGTGAGTGCCTCCTTGCTTGGAGATGTACGCCAAGGCTGTGGTGTTGTCCGCATTCACTTCTACCACTTTGTTTCGGAGAAGACTCTCGAAACTCATCAAGGCCAAGTGAACAGCCAACAGCTCCTTGCAGTTGATGTGAAGGCTCCTCTGATCCGACGTCCAAAGACCCGAACATTCCAGACCGTCCAGAGTCGCTCCCCAACCCAAATCCGACACGTCTGAAAATAACACGTGGTTTGGGTTCTTGACCGCCAGGGACAGACCCTCTCGAAGACCTATGTTGCTGTCCCACCAGTTCAGGCACGTCTTTACTGGTTCGGAGATCGGGATTGAGACAGCTTCCAAAGTCTTGTTCTTGTCCCAATGGGAGTCTAGATGGAACTGGAGAGGGCGAAGGTGAAGTCTCCCTAGAGAGATAAATTGTTCCAGGGATGACAGCGTCCCTAGGAGGCTCATCCAACTTCTCACTGAGCAACGGTCTTTTCTCAGCATGAGGCGGACTTTGAGCAAGGTTTGATCTATCCTGGTGGCAGACGGAAAAGCCCGAAAAGCTAGACTGCGAATCTCCATCCCCAAATAGAGAATCGTTTGGGAGGGAGTCAGCTGAGACTTCTCTAAGTTCACCAACAGTCCCAAATCCTTTGCAAGATCCAACGTCCATTGAAGGTCCTGCAGACAGCGATGACGGGACGACGCTCTGAGCAGCCAGTCGTCCAGGTACAGGGAGGCTCGAATCCCCGATAAATGAAGAAATTTTGCCACATTTCTCATGAGCCTCGTAAAAACAAGAGGAGCAGGGCTGAGGCCGAAGCACAGTGCTCGGAATTGGTACACCACATTCCTGTATACAAACCTCAGATACGGTTGAGAATCCGGGTGTATAGGAATGTGGAAGTACGCATCCTGCAGGTCGAGAGAGACCATCCAGTCTCCCTCTCTGACCGCTGCTAGGACGGACTTCGTGGTCTCCATCGTAAATTTTGTTTTGACAACAAAAACATTGAGAGCACTGACATCCAGCACCGGCCTCCAACCTCCTGTATGCTTTGGGACTAGGAAGAGACGGTTGTAAAATCCCGGTGATTGAAGGTCCGAGACTTTCACCACCGCTCCCTTCTCTAGCAACTGAGACACCTGCAGTTGTAGTGCCTGTCTCCTTGACTCCTCTCAATACCTGGGAGAGAGGTCTATAGGAACTTTTACCAGAGGAGGTCTCCGTACAAAAGGTATTTTGTACCCCTCCTTTAGCAACAACACAGACTCTCGGTCTGCACCCCTCTTCTCCCAGGCCTGCCAGAAGTTGTTCAGTCTGGCCCCTACCGCTGTCTGAGGACGTGGGCAGTCAGACTCTGCCACGGGAGGACTTGGATCCTCTCCTCTTGCCTCTTTTACTGTCGGCACGAGCGCCTCCCTTACTGGGGGCTCTGCCACGAAAGGGCGGGATAAACCTAGTTGCTGGAGTATCGAGCTTGGGTCTTACGACATAAGATGATGAAGGAGCAGCCTTGCGCGCGGACGTAGCCATCAGGTCGTGGGTATCCTTCTGCACCAGAGAAGCTGCAATATCCTTAATCAACTGCTGAGGAAACAAGGCAGATGACAACGGGGCAAAGAGAAGCTCTGACCTTTGGCAGGGAGTTACTCCTGCCGAAAGGAACGAGCAAAGAGTCTCCCTCTTCTTAAGGACTCCTGCCGTAAAGGTAGCGGCGAGCTCATTAGAGCCATCACGGATAGCTTTGTCATTGCAGGACATAATAAGCACGGATACATCACGGTCGGCCGAAGAGATCTTCCTGCTCAAGGCTCCCAGCGACCAATCCAAGAAGTTAAAAACTTCGAAGGCCCTGTAAACCCCTTTGAGGAGATGATCAAGGTCCGAAGAGGACCAGTAAACTTTAGAGCGTCTCATGGCCAGGCGACGGGGAGAGTCTACGAGGCTTGAGAAGTCTCCCTGGGCAGAGGCAGGAACTCCCAAGCCGAGAACTTCTCCCGTGTCATACCAGACGCTCGCTCTAGAAGCCAGTTTAAAAGGGGGGAAAGCAAAGGCTGTCTTCCCCAAACTCCTCCTGGTGATCAACCAATCGCCTAGTAAACGCAAAGCTCTCTTAGAAGAGCTAGAGAGCACTAGCTTAGTAAACGACGGCGTCGAAGTAGCTAGGCCTAGCGTAAACTCTGACGGAGGCGAACGAGGAGCAGCAGTTACAAAATGGTCAGGAAACAGTTCCTTAAAAATCAGCATGATCTTTTTAAAATCCAGAGAGGGCTGAGCAGCTTTAGGCTCCTCTCCATCCGACAAAGTCCCCAAAGGAATATCAGTTGGAAGGGGATCAGCGACTTTCTCATCCGACGGAACTTCGTCCGACAACTGCCGAGTCTCATGAAAAGGAGAGACCTGCCGAGGAGGCAACGCTTGACAGGCAATGTCAACAAGCAAAGGAGCAGCAGTAGCAGAAGAGGAAGCGACGTCACGCCGCTGCTGAAAGGACTGAAATCCCTGTGACTGACCAACAACAACAGCTGAAGTTGATTGACGCTCGACGTCACGTCGGAACTGCATTGACTGCAGAGTCTGAGCAGGCAAAACAACCTCCGACTGCGGTGACTGACGCTCAACGTCACGTCGAGGCAACGGAGCCGGTCGGCGAACGTCAGTGCGGGGCTGCGGCAAGGGAGGATCCATGTCACGTGACTGACGTGAAAGACTACTGACATCGCGTTTCAAAGTACTAGAAACGTCAGCACTAACGTCAAACGGACGAGTGAATACTCGTTTGGGCGGCTGACGGGCAAAGTCACGTTCAGCGCACTGGCGACTCGAAAGCAAAGGATCATCGCGAACCTGCTCAAAGTCATACTCTTCCATAAGGGAGGCAAGCTTAGACTGCATGTCCCGCAGGACAACCCACTTCGGATCAACGGGAGTCGGAACGGGCCGTGACGTCGGTAACGTCAGCGGTGGCAAAACATTGCCTCTACTGCGACCCTCGGACCCCGTGTTACGCTTGCGCTTAATAGGCGAACAGTCATCCGATGACTGCAAAAGGTCAGAGCTGCCCCAATGGCTACAGCCAGGACGCTGGACCTGTCCTGAAGGGATTGACTTTCGCTTAAAGGGTCTAGAAACCTTGCGCCAAGGTTTCTTGTGCGATAAGTCTTCGGAGGACGAGGAGAACACAGTCTCACCTGTCTTATGGTAAGGGCGATCTTGACGAGAAACGTCCGATACCAAAGAGGGAACGTCTGTACGTTGGTTAACTCCTCTCGTCCCCTTAAGTCCTACGACATTACTTCTCCCTGGTGCAGGGGAGCCTGAAAGAGGTCTCGGACTAGGGGAGCGACAAGCACGAACAGACGAACCCTCGGTCGCAACACTAAATACACTTTGCGCACTTATCACTTTATCACTACGATTTTCTGTTTTACCACTCTGACACTTCAACAACTCAACATCTGACATGAGTTGGTTACGGTCCGATGCTAAGGACTCAACTTTTTCGCCTAAAGCTTGAATCGCTAGAAACATATCCCGCATGGACGGTTCATGAGTGCTAGTAGGGGGTTCAGGAACAACTACTACAGGGGAAGGATTAGGTTCAGGGGCATGGGAGGAGGAAAATTCCAAAGATCTAGAGGAGCTTCTCCTCACCCTATCTCTCTCCAGCTTACGAGTATATTTGTCATACTCAAGCCAGTCGAATTCCGACAAGACCACGCACTCATCACACCGATCTCCTAATTGGCAGGATTTACTCTGGCAATTAGAACAAACGGTATGTGGGTCGATAGAGGCCTTGGGAAGACGTTTGTTGCAATCCCTCGCACACTTGCGATATTTAGGTTCAGGGATAGGAGAAGGGTCAGCCATTTTGAACAATCAGAGAAAATCCAAGTCAAAACCAGTCATCAACAATAAACACCAGCCAAAAAAAGGGTTTCAAGAGTTTAATTGAAGAAAAAAACACCCGTCACAGCGAAAGCCAATAAACAACCAAAATAAAGTACTTCACCAAATAGGTCGAAAACTCAAGGTCATGAGCGAGTGGAACCAACTTGTCGACAAGACCGACAGAGAAGAACTGGAGAACTTGACAAGTATATGCGGTATCTGGCCGATAGTCGGCGCTGGTGGTCACACCCGCAACCTTCACGGCGATCGCTCGCGAGTTTTTTGAATCTGTCGAGCCGTCCGAGACGTCAGCTATTATATATTCACCGGCTAAGTTTAATATTTAAAAACAATGAATAACAGAAATCACTGTATAAAAACAATGAATACAGAAATCACTGTATACAAACAATGAATAACAGAAATCACTGTATAAAATGAAAATGAATAAAAATCACTGTATAAAAATGATATTTTGATTATAAAATAAATTTTTGAATATACTTAACCGGTGAATATATAATAGCTGACGTCTCCGACGGATCGACAGATTCCAAAAACTCGCGAGCGATCGCCGTGAAGGTTGCGGGTGTGACCACCAGCGCCGACTATCGGCCAGATACCGCATATACTTGTCAATTTCTCCAGTTCTTCTCAGTCCGCTAGGTCTCTATCGGGGAGGAAGGGAGGGCCTTTAATTTATATATTCACCGGGTAAGTATATTCAAAAATTTATTTTATAATCAAAATATCATTTTTAAATATTAAACTTAGCCGGTGAATATATAATAGCTGATTCACACCCATGGTGGTGGGTAGAGACCAGTATTAATACAATAAAGGCGTATATGCTCAAGACTTTTTTGACAATATTTCATAAAAAACCAACTTAAGTATAGGTACCTGGTAAGGAAGCTGACTCTGATGATTACTCTGCCTCATTAGTCTGCTTTCCTCACGAACCCCAGCCATCCTCTCAGGATGCTGAAAGACTCCCAGGAGCTGTTATATCCAGGGCGAACACCCCTATAACAGGACCTCATCAATACCCTTAATCTGGGCGCTCTCAAGAAACAACATTTTGACCACCCGCCAAATCAAAAAGATTGCGAAAGACTTCTTAGTCTCCCGTACAACCCAAAATAAGAATAAAAATTTCAAGAGTAGATTAAAAGGATATTGGGATTAAGGGAATGTAGTGGTAGAGCCTTCACCCACTACTGCACTCGCTGCTACGAATGGTCCCAGTGTGTAGCAGTCCTCATAAAGAGTCTGGACATCTTTCAAGTAATATGAAGCGAATACCGACTTGCCTCTCCAAAAGGTCGCGTCCATAATATTTTTAATGGATCTATTTTGCTTAAACGCTACTGAAGTTGCTATCGCTCTGACTTCATGAGCCTTGACTTTAAGTAAATTACGATCCTTCTCACTTAAATGAGTGTGTGCCTCCCGAATCAAAAGTCTAATAAAATAAGACCACGCATTCTTAGACATGGGCAAAGAGGGCTTTTTAACGGAGCACCATAAAGCCTCTGAACAACCTCGCAGCGGTTTAGCTCTGGATAAATAAAATTCAAGAGCTCTAACGGGGCACAGCACTCTTTCAACTTCATTCCCCACAATCTCGGAAAGACTGGGGATATCAAATGATTTAGGCCAAGGACGAGACGGAAGTCCATTCTTGGCCAAAAAACCAAGTTGAAGAGCGCATACTGCTTTATTAGTGGAGAAGCCGATGTTCTTGCTAAAAGCATGTATCTCACTAACCCTTTAAGCCGAACCCAAGCACACCAAAAAAAAAAAAAAAAAAAGTCTTGAGGGTAAGATCCTTCAGGGAGGCTGAATTTAATGGTTCAAACCTGTTTGACATAAGGAACCGTAGGACCACGTCCAAGTTCCAAGCAGGAGTCGAAATATGACGTTCCTTGGAAGTCTCGAAAGACTTAAGCAGGTCTTGGAGATCTTTGTTATTAGAAAGATCCAAACCCCTATGCCTGAAAACAGAAGCTAACATGCTTCTGTAGCCTTTAATGGTGGATGCAGAGAGGGAGCGACCGTTTCTCAGATAAAGCAGAAAATCTGCAATCTGCGCTACAGAGGCACTTGGAAGAGGAAATAGAGGAGGACTTGCACCAGTCTGTAAATACCTCCCATTTCGACTGATAGATCCTGATGGTAGAGGATCTTCTAGCCCTCGCGATCGCTCTAGCTGCCTCCTTCGAAAACCCTCGAGCTCAAGAGAGTCTTTCGATAGTCTGAAGGCAGTTAGACGAAGCGTGGGGAGGCTTTGATGAAATCTCTTTACGTGAGGCTGTCGCAAGAGATCCATCCGCAACGGCAGACTTCTTGGAACGTCTACCAGCCATAGAAGTACCTCTGTGAACCACTCTCTCGCGGGCCAGCGTGGAGCAACCAACATCAACCTGGTCCCTTCGTGAGAGGTGAACTTCTGCAGCACCTTGTTTAGGATCTTGAAAGGTGGAAAGGCATAAACGTCCAGGTGAGACCAGTCCAGCAGGAAAGTGTCTATGTGGGCTGCCTCTGGATCCGGAACTGGAAAGCAGTAAGTCGAGAGCCTCTTTGTCAGTGAAGTCGCAAAAAGATCTATGGTGGGTTGACTCCATGTCATCCATAGCTTCTCGCACACAGTCTTGTGCAACGTCCACTCCATGGAGATGACTTGTCCTCTTCTGCTGAGGCAGTCCGCCAAGACATTCATTTTTCCTTGCACAAATCTCGCCAAAGGAGGGATGTTACTTGCCTTAAATGGAGTTCCTTCTGATCCGTGGACCAAAGACCCGAGCATTCCAGACTGTCCAGTGGAGCTCCCTAACCCAAATCCGATGCATCTGAATACAACACATGGTTTGGGTTCTTGATCGCAAGAGAAAGACCTTCTCGAAGTCTGATGTTGCTGTCCCACCAAGTCAGACATGTCTAGACTGAGTTGGAGATTGGGAAAGAGATACTCTCTAAGCCCTTCTCCTTGTTCCAATGGTTTAGGTGAAATTGGAGAGGGCATAGGTTGAGTCTCCCCAGAGAGAAAAACTACTCCAGCGATGAAAGAGTTCCCACGAGGCTAGTTCAAACTCTTACAGAGCAACTGTTTATCTCTTGCAAGTGAAGGACTTTTAACAGAGCTTGTTCCATTCTTGTGGGAGACGAAAAGGCCCGAAAAATCAGACACTGTATCTCCATTCCCAAATAAAGAATAGTCTGGGATGGGGTACTGTAAGTTACGACTTCTCTACGTTCACTATGAGACCTAGCTCCTTGGTTAGGTCTAATGTCCATTAGAGGCTCTCCAGACAGCAATATAATGACGACGCCCTGATTAGCCAGTCGTCAAAATAAAGGGAGGCTCTGAATCCTCAAAAAAATGTAGAAAGCTTGCTATATTTTGCAAGGGCCTTGTAAAAACAAGAGGAGCAGGAATGAGGCCGAAGTACAGTGCTCGAAATTGGTACATTACTTTCCCGTCCACAAACCTCAGATGTTGTTGAAAGTTTGGATGAATCGGGATGTGGAAGTATGCATCCTGAAGGTCGAGAGAGACCATCCAGTCGCCTTCCCTTACTGCTGCCAAGACAGATTTGGTAGTCTTCATCGTGAAGTTTGTCTTGACAATGAACACATTGAGCGCACTTACATCTTAAGTACTCCTGCAGTGAACGTGGCTGCCAGATCATTGGAGCCATCCCTGATAGCCTTGTTCCTGCAGTGAACGTGGCTGCCAGATCATTGGAGCCATCCCTGATAGCCTTGTTCATGCATGACATAATTGTACAGCAATACATTGACAGCTGGAGAGACCTTCTTACTTAAGGCTCCCAGGGACCAATCCAACAATTAAAAACTTCAAACGCTCGAAAAAAACTCCTAACAGGAGATGGTCTAGCTCTGAAGCCGACTATAAAATCTTGGAGCGTCTCATGGCTAGACGACGAGGAGAGTCCACAAGGCTAAAGAAGTCTCCCTGGGCAGAGGCAGGTACTCCAAAGCCGAGAACTTCTCCTCGAGCTTCTCCTGTGTCACACCAGATGCCCGAGCGAGAAGCTAATTAAGAAGGAGGAAAAGCAAAAGCAGACTTTCCTAAACTTCTCCTGGATTCCAACCAGTCTCCCAGTAAGAGCATGGCCCTCTTGGAAGAACAAGAGAGAACTGACTACGTAAAAGTAGGCGTCGAAGAAAGTCTAAGACAAAATTTCACTAAAGAAATTCATAATTAAAATACAAGGGATTGTTGGACCACCCTAGGTTACTCCTCTTCTGAATGACTCCCCAAAGGTACATTAGTTGAAAGGGGGTCATCAACTTCTTCAGAAGGCACATCATCTGATAAATCTAAAGTCTTGCGAGGAGATTTATATTCAGAATGACGTGAAGGAAAAGCCTGACAGGCTACATCAACTTGTATATGAACAGAAGTTAAAGTTGGAGGGTCGATGTCACGTTGTGACAGCAGAGAATGTTATTCTACTACACGTCGTGACAGAAGTAACTGACGTTCAAACGTCCCGTAGTAACAGCGGTGACTGCTGATCGATGCTATATCGAGACTACGGTGACTGACACTCGATGTCACGTCGTGTCTACGGTGTCTACCGCTCAACGTCACGTCGAGTCTGTGGCAGAAACGTCTGTACACGAACGTCATCGCTATGAACGGGACTCTTATTAGGACTACAGCTAGGACGTTGAACTTGTTCTGAAGGAACTAACAAACGTTTCAACCGTCTCGAAACTTTACGCCCAGGCTTTTAAAGAGACGAATCATCGGAAGACGAGGAGAAACTTCATCTCTCCTATCTTATGGCAAGGACGTGCTTGCCGAGCAACGTCTGTTCGTTGGTTTACACTCCTCACTCCCTTAGGTCCTACGACATTCCTTCTCCCTGGTGCAGGGGAGCCTGAAAGAGGTCTCGGACTAGGCAAGTGACAAGCACGAACAAACGAACCCTCCGCAACACAGAACATGTTTTTTGCACTTACTTCACTGATATCGTATTTTTCAATAATTTCACATTAGACATGAATAAAACTGATTTCTACCTGAAGCACGCAATTCTCCCTTACATCAAAAGGTTAGAATTGCGAAATGAGTCGTATAATTTAAGCACATTAGTACAAAATGAAACACACATGCAAAAATCAATAAACATATACATATATATCGAATAAAACGGAAATATATAAAGTTAAAAAGATCAGTGACTGGGGAGGAGACTAAACACTAGTTCACTAAGGACTACGTTTTCAATCTCTCACCGTACAGTGCCTTGGGACGAGAATAAAAACTAAAACGTTTTATCCTCTCTCCCCGTACAGAGACTTGGGACGAGAGTAAAAAAAAACTGAATCGAGAACAACGTTACTCGCTCCCAAACTCCTTGTACAGAGACTTGGGACGAGAATAAAGATCGGATCGTTCTCTCTCTCTCTCTCTCTCTTGTCACTCACAAGAGAATGGCACACTCACCCTTCGTCAATAACAGGTTATTTGACTAAAGGAAAAAACTGAAAAGACTAAGAAATTGAAAATTAACAAGTTCCTTTAAATTAGTATCTAAAACACTTCAGTTTGAAAGAAGAATGAACAAAACGTCAAAATCGATTTACTCTTTCTGCAAAGTGAAACCGTGATTCTCTCTTTCTCTATCGTAACGATAGAGCGCAAACTGCGTAGCATAAATAAACCAAACGTTAGTTCATCTTTGAAAAAAACAGCACGAAGACTATTCAAAGAATATATTTCTTAAAATATTTTCTAAAAAATATTCATTTCATCACTCTTACAGAGCAACTGTTTTAAACTAAACAAAAATAAAAGTTGAATGGGCTCAACGTTGTTTAACTTCGTTTTCCAAGTTAGGACCGCCTACAGAGAATAGGTAAAGGCCGCATATAAACAAAAACATAAATTTTATCTTGATGTTTAGTATAAATGGAAAGCTAATCGAAGAGGCCTAATAAAGGCGGGTGAGATATAAAATACAGTGGAACCTCTACATACGAATTTAATCCGTTCCAGAACCAACTTCGGATGTAGAAAATGTTCGGATGTCGAAACGAATTTTCCCATAAGAATACATGGTAATTCGTTTAATTCGTTCCTCAGCCTAAAAACCCAAAATAAATCCTTAATAAATGGCTACATATAATTATACATAACAATAACATAACTGCATAATATGAAAGAAGCATGTAAAAAAGATAATTATAAAGAAATAATGAATAAAAAATGTGTTTTATTGCCACTTTACCTTAGATACAGGCCAACGCAGGTGTAGGATTTGCTACCCAGGAGGAGACGGATGATCGGCGAGAAGGTAGACATGGTGTTAACATGTTCTTTAAATAAATACTCTCTCTCTCTCTCTCTCTCTCTTGTTCTTCTTCACTGTTAGTGTTAGAGACGTCTATTAATTTTTTTTCTGAGAGAGAGAGAGAGAGAGAGAGAGAGAGAGAGAGAGAGAGAGAGAGAGAGAGAGAGAGAGAGAGAGAGAGAGAGATTAAACAAAAATGAGATTAAACAAAAATGTGTTGTGTACATATGATTTTTAACAGCGTTAACGAGTTGAAAGACAGTTAAATGTAACTAAAAAAACAATATCAGCGAATCTGAATTCCTTTTTTAACTAAAAAAAATATTGATACAAACTCACTCGTGTGCGTATGCGCAAACACACACACACACACGCTCAAGGAGACACGATCGGTGAGGAGGTAGAGATGGTGACTGCGATAACATACTGTAACTTACACTACGGAAATTTTAATGTAACTAAGCTTATTTATTTTTTTATTTTATTTTTATATTTCATATTTATACATTTTTTTCTTTTGATTTTTTATTTTCATCACTTTCAGTGACGAGTTACGGTATGTTATCGCAGTCACCATCTCTACCTCCTCCCTAACCGTCTCTCTTACTGCGTAGCAAAATTCTTGCACCTGTGTGTGTGTGTGTTTGTGCATACGCACACGAGTGTGTTTGTATCAATATTTGTTTTAGTTAATAAAGGAATTCAGATTAGCTGTTATTACTCTCTTAGTTTCATTTAATTGTTTTTCAACTCGTTGACGCAGTTAAAAATCATATGTACTCTAAACACATTTTTGTTTAATCTCTCTCTCTCGGAAAAAAAAATAGACGTAGACGTATCTAACACTACAACAGCGAAGAAGAACGAGAGAGAGAGAGAGAGAGAGAGAGAGAGAGAGAGAGAGAGAGAGAGAGAGAGGAGAGAGAGAGAGAGAGAGAGAGAGAGAGAGAGAGAGAGAGAGAGAGAGAGAGAGAGAGAGAGAGAGAGAGAGAGAGAGAGAGAGATTTTATTTAAAGAACATGTTAATGCTATGTTTAGAGAGAAACAGAAAAAGAGAGAAGTCTTATTTAAAAGAGCTTGTTAATGCTATCTTGGTTTTCTTTGCTTCACTTTTTTCTTTCTTTCTGTTCATCACGCTGGCCCTTCTCACAAATGATCATTGCCAACAATCTCTTTGTCCTTTATCCCTATCAATAAAAGGCACTCTATCTCTTCCAGGGTATTGCTATGATGTTTTGTAATAATGGTGATCCCCTTCGATGGTTATTTGCTTTAATGGCTGCATTCATCTTGATGATCCTCGAGATCATAGGCCTATTCCGGCCATATTGTTTAGCCATACAGTATCACTCACATGTACACTGCTCTCATGTTTTTCTATAATTTCTTGCTTCAATTCTATTGAAAGAATTGCCTTCTTCCTGTACTGAAACTTAGCTTCTTAGGGACCATGATTACAGGTAAAATCAAAAAGGAAATGTGAGAAAAGGAAGAAAATAAGCACTGTTAATAACAGACCAAACAGAGGACAACCACATGATACACACAAGAACAGAGAACTGAGCACTCGACGCTCAATGGCGTAATGTTTACTTCGTGTGTCGAAATAAAATTCGGGTGTAGAGTCAAAAATTTGCTCGAATTTTACTTCGGATGTTGGAAAATTCGGATGTAGATACGTTCGGATGTAGAGGTTCCACTGTATATAGAGGTAAATCTATAAATATCAACAATAATTTATAAAGTGATAAAATAATTACTAAAAGCCTTTAACACACTTCCGTACACTGAGGGAAGGGTCGGCCATCTTTTCTCTATGGAAAAACCAAAGATTAAAAAAAAAAGCAAGGGCAAAACACTTTTCCTCTCCTTTCAAAAGCATTTCTTTTGAAGATAGTATTGAATAATCCAACACGGCGAAAGCAATAAAACCAAAACCAAGTACTTCACCAATTCGGTCGAAAACTTGAGGTCATAAAGCGAGCGGAACCAACTTGTCGACAAGACCGACAGAGAAGAACTGGAGAAATTGACAAGTATATGCGGTATCTGGCCGATAGTCGGCGCTGGTGGTCACACCCGCAACCTTCACGGCGATCGCTCGCGAGTTTTTGGAATCTGTCGAGCCGTCGGAGACGTCAGCTATTATATATTCACCGGCTAATTTTAATATTTAAAAATGATATTTTCATTATAAAATAAATTTTTGAATATACTTACCCGGTGAATATATAAATAGCTGAAGTCTCCGACGGCCCGACAGATTCCAAAAAACTCGCGAGCGATCGCCATGAAGGTTGCGGGTGTGCCCAACAGCGCCGACTATCGGCCAGATACTGCATATACTTCTCAACCACTCCAGATCTTCTCAGTCCGCAGGGTCTCTATTATATATTCACCGGGTAAGTATATTCAAAAATTTATTTTATAATGAAAATATAATTTTTAAATATTAAACTTAGCCGGTGAATATATAAATAGCTGATTCACACCCATGGTGGTGGGTAGACACCAGTATTATAACAATAAAGGCATATATGCTCAAGAGTTTTTGACAAATATTTCATAAAAACAAACTTAAGTATAGGTACCTGGTAAGAAAGCTGACTCTGATGATTACTCTGCCTCATTAGTCCGCTTTCCTCACGAAGCCCAGCCATCCTCTCAGGATGCTGAAAGACTCCCAGGAGCTGTTATATCCAGGGCGAACACCCCTATAACAGGACCTCATCAATACCCTTAATCTGGGCGCTCTCAAGAAACAACATTTTGACCACCCGCCAAATCAAAAAGATTGCGAAAGACTTCTTAGTCTCCCGTACAACCCAAAATAAGAATAAAAATTTCAAGAGTAGATTAAAAGGATATTGGGATTAAGGGAATGTAGGGGTAGAGCCTTCACCCACTACTGCACTCGCTGCTACGCATGGTCCCAGTGTGTAGCAGTCCTCATAAAGAGTCTGGACATCTTTCAAGTAATATGAAGCGAATACCGACTTGCCTCTCCAAAAGGTCGCGTCCATAATACTTTTAATGGATCTATTTTGCTTAAACGCTACTGAAGTTGGTATCGCTCTAACTTCATGAGCCTTGACTTTAAGTAAATTATGATCCTTCTCACTTAAATGAGAGTGTGCCTCCCGAATCAAGTCTAATAAAATAAGACCACGCATTCTTAGACATGGGCAAAGAGGGCTTTTTAACGGAGCACCATACAGCCTCTGAACAACCTCGTAGCGGTTTATTTCTGGATAAATAAAATTTAAGAGCTCTAACGGGGCACAGCACTCTTTCAACTTCATTCCCCACAATCTCAGAAAGACTGGGGATTTCAAATGATTTAGGCCAAGGACGAGACGGAAGTTCATTCTTGGCCAAAAAACCAAGTTGAAGAGCGCATACTGCTTTATTAGTGGAGAAGCCGATGTTCTTGCTAAAAGCATGTATCTCACTAACCCTTTTAGCCGAAGCCAAGCTCACCAAAAAAAGTGTCTTGAGGGTAAGATCCTTCAGGGAGGCTGAATTTAATGGTTCAAACCTGTCTGACATAAGGAACTGTAGGACCACGTCCAAGTTCCAAGCAGGAGTCGAAATATGACGCTCCTTGGAAGTCTCGAAAGACTTAAGCAGGTCTTGGAGATCTTTGTTATTAGAAAGATCCAAACCCCTATACCTAAAAACAGAAGCTAACATGCTTCTATAGCCTTTAATGGTGGATGCAGAGAGGGAGCGACCGTTTCTCAGATAAAGCAGAAAATCCGCAATCTGCGCTACAGAGGCACTGGAAGAGGATATAGAGGAGGACTTGCACCAGTCTCTAAATACCTCCCATTTCGACTGATAGATCCTGATGGTAGAGGATCTTCTAGCCCTCGCGATCGCTCTAGCTGCCTCCTTCGAAATCCCTCGAGCTCAAGAGAGTCTTTCGATAGTCTGAAGGCAGTTAGACGAAGCGTGGGGAGGCTTTGATGAAATCTCTTTACGTGAGGTTGTCGCAAGAGATCCATCCGCAACGGCAGACTTCTTGGAACGTATACCAGCCATAGAAGTCCCTCTGTGAACCACTCTCTCGCGGGCCAGAGTGGAGCAACCAACGTCAACCTGGTCCCTTCGTGAGAGGTGAACTTCTGCAGCACCTTGTTTAGGATCTTGAAAGGTGGAAAGGCATAAACGTCCAGGTGAGACCAGTCCAGCAGGAAAGCGTCTATGTGGGCTGCCTCTGGATCTGGAACTGGAAAGCAGTAAGTCGAGAGCCTCTTTGTCAGTGAAGTCGCAAAAAGATCTATGGTGGGTTGACCCCATGTCATCCATAGCTTCTCGCACACAGTCTTGTGCAACGTCCACTCCATGGAGATGACTTGTCCTCTTCTGCTGAGGCAGTCCGCCAAGACATTCATTTCTCCTTGCACAAATCTCGTCAAAAGAGAGATGTTACTTGCCTTAAAAGGAGTTCCTTCTGATCCGTGGACCAAAGACCCGAGCATTCCAGACTGTCCAGTGGAGCTCCCTAACCCAAATCCGATGCATCTGAATACAACACATGGTTTGGGTTCTTGATCGCAAGAGAAAGACCTTCTCGAAGTCTGATGTTGCTGTCCCACCAAGTCAGACATGTCTAGACTGAGTTGGAGATTGGGGAAGAGATACTCTCTAAGCCCTTCTCCTCGTTCCAATGGTTTAGGTGAAATTGGAGAGGGCAAAGGTTGAGTCTCCCCAGAGAGATAAACTACTCCAGCGAAGAAAGAGTTCCCACGAGGCTAGTTCAAACTCTTACAGAGCAACTGTTTTTCTCTTGCAAGTGAAGGACTTTTAACAGAGCTTGTTCCATTCTTGTGGGAGACGAAAAGGCCCGAAAAATCAGACACTGTATCTCCATTCCCAAATAAAGAATAGTCTGGGATGGGGTACTGTAAGTTACGACTTCTCTACGTTCACTATGAGACCTAGCTCCTTGGTTAGGTCTAATGTCCATTAGAGGCTCTCCAGACAGCAATATAATGACGACGCCCTGATTAGCCAGTCGTCAAAATAAAGGGAGGCTCTGAATCCTCAAAAAAAATGTAGGAAGCTTGCTACATTTTGCAAGGGCCTTGTAAAAACAAGAGGAGCAGGAATGAGGCCGAAGTACAGTGCTCGAAATTGGTACATTACTTTCCCGTCCACAAACCTCAGATGTTGTTGAAAGTTTGGATGAATCGGGATGTGGAAGTATGCATCCTGAAGGTCGAGAGAGACCATCCAGTCGCCTTCCCTTACTGCTGCCAAGACAGATTTGGTAGTCTTCATCGTGAAGTTTGTCTTGACAATGAACACATTGAGCGCACTTACATCTTAAGTACTCCTGCAGTGAACGTGGCTGCCAGATCATTGGAGCCATCCCTGATAGCCTTGTTCATGCATGACACAATTGTACAGCAATACATTGACAGCTGGAGAGACCTTCTTACTTAAGGCTCCCAGGGACCAATCCAACAAATAAATACTTCAAACGCTCGAAAAAAAAAAAACTCCTAACAGGAGATGGTCTACCTCTGAAGCAGACCATAAAATCTTGGAGCGTCTCATGGCTAGACGACGAGGAGAGTCCACTAGGCTTAAGAAGTCTCCCTGGGCAGAGGCAGGTACTCCCAAGCCGAGAACTTCTCCTGTGTCACACCAGACGCCCGAGCGAGAAGCTAATTAATAAGGAGGAAAAGCAAAAGCAGACTTTCCTAAACTTCTCCTGGATTCCAACCAGTCTCCCAGTAAGAGCATGGCTCTCTTGGAAGAACAAGAGAGAACTGACTTCGTAAATGTAGGAGTCGAAGAAAGTCATGCTAAGAGTAAACTCAGACGGCGGAGCAGCCGTTACAAAACGAGTAGGACAAAATTTCACTAAAGAAATTCATACTTATAAAACAAGGGATAGTTGGACCACCCTAGGTTACTCCTCTTCTGAAAGACTCCCCAAAGGTACATTAGTTGAAAGGGGGTCATCAACTTCTTCAGAAGGTACATCATCTGATAAATCTAAAGTCTTGCGAGAAGGAGATTTATATTCAGAATGACGTGAAGGAAAAGCCTGACAGGCTACATCAACTTGTATATGAACAGAAGTTAAAGTTGGAGGGTCGATGTCACGTTGTGACAGCAGAGAATGTTATTCTACTACACGTCGTGACAGAAGTAACTGACGTTCAAACGTCCCGTAGTAACAGCGGTGACTGCTGTTCGATGCTATATCGTGACTACGATGACTGACCCTCGACGTCACGTCGTGTCTACGGTGTCTACCGCTCAACGTCACGTCGTGTCTGCGGTGTCTGCAGCTCAACGTCACGCTGTGACTGCGGTGGCTGACGTTCAAAGCGATCAAAGTTACATCGAGATTTATGCTCCGCATCTCGTTTAACAGCAAAGCTGTCACTAGGGATAACGTCAGCGTGGCGTAACAAAGCTCGTTTAGAAGGTTGAAGACCCGAATCATGTATCCCAGAACCGTGACGTACAAAAAGCAAAGGATCCTTTCGCACAGGAACAGGATCGTAAGCTTCTATTAAAGAAGAAAGCTTTAACAGCATATCTTGCAAAACACTTCACTTCGGATCAACCTGTGACTGCGGTGGCTGACGTTCAAACGTCACGTAGTAACAGCGGTGACTGCTGATCGATGGCAGAAACGTCTGTACATGAACGTCATCGCTATGAACGGGACTCTTATGATAGCTACAGCTAGGACGTTGAACTTGTTCTGAAGGAACCAATAAACGTTTCAACCGTCTCAAAACCTTACGCCCTGGCTTTTAAAGAGACGCATCATCGGAAGACGAGGAAAAACTTCGTCTCTCCTGTCTTATGGCAAGGACGTGCTTGACGAGCAACGTCTGATACCTTTGAGGGAACGTCTGTTCGTTGGTTTACACTCCTCACTCCCTTAGGTCCTACGACATTCCTTCTCCCTGGTGCAGGGGAGCCTGAAAGGTCTCGGACTAGGCAAGCGACAAGCACGAACAAATGAACCCTCCGCAACACAGAATATGTTTTTTGCACTTACTTCACTGATATCGCATTTTTTAATAATTTCACATTAGACATCAATAAAGCTGATTTCTACCTGAAGCACGCAATTCTCTATTAAATCAAAAGGTTAGAATTGCGAAATGAGTCGTATAATGTAAGCACATTAGTACAAAATGAAACACACATGCAAAAATCAATAAACATATACGTATATATCGAATACAGTAAAACGGAAATATATAAAGTTAAAAAGATCAGTGACTGGGGATGAGACTAAAAACTAGTTCACTAAGGACTACGTTTTCAATCTCTCACCGTACAGTGCCTTGGGAAGAGAATAAAGACTAAAACGTTTTATCCTCTCTCCCCGTACAGAGACTTGGGACGAGAGTAAAAATCTGAATCGAGAACAACGTTACTCGCTCCCAAACTCCTTGTACAGAGACTTGGGACGAGAATAAAGATCGGATCGTTCTCTCTTTCTCTCTCACAAGAGAATGGCCCACTCACTCTTCGTCAATAACAGGTTATTTGACTAAAGGAAAAAACTGAAAGGACTAAGAAATTGAAAATTAACATGTTCCTTTAAATTAGTATCTAAAAAACTTCAGTTTGAAAGAAGAATGAACAAAACGTCAAAATCGACTTACTCTTTCTGCAAAGTGAAACCGTGATTCTCTCTTTCTCTATCGTAACGATAGAGCGCAAACTGCGTAGCATAAATAAACCAAACGCTAGTTCATCTTTGAAAAACAGCACGAAGACTATTCAAAGAATAAATTTCTTAAAATATTTTCTAAAAAGATTCATCATCACTCTTACAGAGCAACTGTTTTTATCTAAACAAAAATAAAAGATGAATGGGCTCAACGTTGTTTAACTTCGTTTTCCAAGTCAGGACCGCCTACAAAGAATAGGTAAAGGCCGCATATAAACAAAAACAAAAAATTTATCTCGATGTTTAGTATAAATGGAAAGCGAATCGAAGAGGCCTAATAAAGGCGGGTGAGATATAAAATATATAGAGGTAAATCTATAAATATCAACAATAATTTATAAAGTGATAAAATAATTACTAAAAGCCTTTAACACACTTCCGTACACTGAGGAAAGGGTCGGCCATCTTTTCTCTATGGAAAAACCAGAGCGAGATTAAAAAAGCAAGGGCAAAAACTTTTCCTTCTCCTTTCAAAAGCATTTCTTTTGAAGATAGAATTGAATAATCCAACACGGCGAAAGCAATAAAACCAAAACCAAGTACTTCACCAATTCGGTAGAAAACTCGAGGTCTAGAGCGAGCGGAACCAATGTTGTCGGTGACACCGACAGAGAAGAACTGGAGTGGTTGAGAAGTATATGCGGTATCTGGCCGATAGTCGGCGCTGGTGGGCACACCCGCAACCTTCATGGCGATCGCTCGCGAGTTTTTTGGAATCTGTCGGGCCGTCGGAGACGTCAGCTATTTATATATTCACCGGCTAAGTTTAATATTTAAAAACAATGAACAATAGAAATCACTGTATAAAAACAATGAACAATAGAAATCACTGTATAAAACAATGAATAAAAATCACTGTTTAAAAACAATGAACAATGGAAATCACTGTATGAAAACAATGAACAATAGAAATTACTGTATAAAAGCAATGAATAGAAATTACTGTATAAAAACAATGAATAGAGATCACTATATAAAAACAATGAACAAAAGAAATCACTGTATGAAACAATGAACAATAGAAATCACTGTATAATAACATGAACAATAAAAATCACTGTATAAAAGGTCCTTCCCCCAGGGGGACTTCACCTGATTGAGTTGAACTTCAAGACACAATAGTATATTAAGTGAATTTAAGATTAAATATCTGGACTTGATACATCATTTCAAAAACATACATTATACCATATAATCAGGTTGAAGACCTATAGATGCTAAAATGATTGTTTGTGAAACACTAGCCATTTAACATTAGTACCAACAGTTTTAGCTAAATATGTTTTCTGATTGATAATAGTACTATGATCAAGTATTTGTATCACTGCAAAAGCTAAATAGAAATTATAGCTATAAATTATCTGGAAGTACAAATTCAAGTAGCATGAAAACGTAATCTCAAATGTGCTTAGAAGAATGGCAAACGTACAAGTATTGTGGTCAAATCAAATTTGATATCAAGTGAGACACAACTGAAAATCATATAACATTTTTCTATAATCCTGATAAAAAAAGATAATACCAACATTCTTATACCTCGTATAAATACGAAAAAAAAAAATATAAGTAAAATTTTCAATTGGTGACAAAGAGTGAAATTTAATACTGAGGCTTCTAATAAATTTAGTATGACACAAGACTGAAATGTTGTTCAAAGTGATTGAAGATGTGAGGCTTCAAGTAAATTTAATATGACACAAGTTAGCAAGAGACTGAGAGGTTGGTCTATTGAAGTTGTGATTCTGTAATATTTTAAGTTGCAAATAAAGTATAACTTGATTTTACGCTTTGTTCTTTGTAAAAAAAAAATTGATATAAAAATTGACAGAAACATTTACGATAGCTAAGACTTAATCAATATAATGGCAATGACAGCAACAGATTTTAGGATTTATAGAAAAAAAATATTAGTTTAGCAGATGAATTCTAACACCTAACTTTAACAGATTATGCAATATCAAGGTACTTAGAGCCTCACTGTATATAGATCTACATAATAATTTTGAAAATTACTAATTTTCCCCACACCTAAATCCATGGTATGTATATTTTTATATTTTTTGTTCATGAAATCACAGATTCTAATTTCCATTTGAACAGTAGAACAAAAGCTTTCTTGTGATTGATTTTGAAAATTACTAATTTTCCCCACACCTAAATCCATGGCATGTATATTTTTTTTTTATGAAGTCACAGATTCGAATTTCCATTTGAACAGAAGTTTTCTTGTGATTATTTTGTTGTTGATTGCGTGGCCCTTACGGCCAAGCACGGGCTCTGGCAATAATGCAGCCCATAGTCTTGTGATTAATGGACGTCGCCATTACGTCTGCCGTTTGTCAGTTCAATTTCAAGCAAATGACCAATTATATCCTGAAAAAAATATATAATGAATTACTCCTCTTACAATTCAGGACAAATTAGAAGCATTGATAGGCAAACTGAAACATATAATAAAATCACATAAAAAGTGCTATTAGTTAAGACTAGAGCAAAAAAAAATCTTTTCGCTTTTCATAACTAGTGCATATGCGTTTAATTGATTTAGTTTATGAATAGAAATGTTTTATAATGTGATATAAATAAATAATTTAGATTTTATATAAATATACAAATTTGGAAGTAATTTCTATTTTTCATAACCATATAAACCTGAACTCTCTACAATGGACTTATTGTTCCGGCATAGCTGGAAACTAACTATAAACTAAGAGGTAAACAACACGCTGCTAGTTGGCGGGGTTAGATCAGTCGCCCCGCTCACACACTCATCTAGTATTACTTTAGATTGCTAGCACGACTTTCTAGGGGGACAGGTGATGGCGGGCCAAGTATGAGTAAAGAGCTCGGGGTTGTACCCCAAGAGAGGGGAAGATGAAGGAAGAAAAGACCATTCATCCCAGACTAACGCTGGGTAACGACTGACTGCAACTTGTTCTGTAAGGGAGCTGAGGCAACTTACACCGCTTTTTGTGTTGCCACCACAGCATCTGTGGAGAAGATATCCAGGTTCCTGCGAGTAATGGTTTGTAGATAATAGGTTGTAAAGGTACTCTGGTGATGCCAGAATGACCTGCGCAACAGAGAATCCTTATTTGAATGTTAGGGCAGTGGTCAGTCCCTAACAAAGGGAGCTCTGCGTATTCGTTCGTGATGAGGAGAGCCACGGTGCCAGGCACAGCCCATGAATTGTGGAATCCTTGTTGAGAACATCTTTTAGAGATTCTCCTCTTGACCCTGCCTGAGCTTTCTCTAAAATCATGCCTCAATGCTCTCGAATCATTGACAAGGGAGGTCAGCGGTTACATGAAGGAGACTCCCCCTTCGGAGAGACCCAAAATTACGGTCCGCACCAGGATTCTGAGTCTTGGCTGCGCACTCAGACACACACTTGAGTGTAATTTGTCCCCCATTAACTTGGCTGGGCTATGTCGAGGAAGAGACCATTCCTTGCAGATTTTCCTAATAGAGACCCACACAAGAAAGAAGAACAGACTTAAAGAGTCAAGCCATGATCTGACGACTGACAAGTGGTAAGAAATTGATCCTTTCCAAAAGCATGGTACAGGAACTATGCCCCGAGGAGGTGGTTTAACTTCCGATTGAGAACAAGTAAGCTCGACAAGTTGTATGAAGGGACAAAATTCTGTCGAGGAGTAAATGAAAACCTTGTTCATTCTAAAGACTAACCTCAAGGCAGTGCAGTAGTTTATCATAGCCGCGACTGAGCTAGGTAATATTATCAGCAAGGGTTTGAAGTTCATCAAACAGAGCATAAAAGCTGAAAAGAAAGCACAAAAACTAATAGGTTACATAAAGACACAATTCAAATACAGAAACAAAGACACTGTACTACAGCTGTACACATCACTATTAAGACCCCATCTAGAACATGGAGTTCAATTCTGGGCTCCAACTATTCAGAGGGATAGACTGGAAGCAGTTCAAGCTAAGGATGGTAATCTCTACCTCCCACCTCATGTCTATCATTTGCTCTGATCCTACAGGACTCAAGTCTGGAGAATCCGTACTAATACCGAAAGGTTTTCAGTTGCCACTAGAGGGGACTAAAGTTACGACATTCACCAGGAACCAGACGTTCCCAGAAAATCAGTGACACCAACGAGCACAGACGTCACTGCACCAGTAAGAAGTCTTGTTTGAGGAAGGAACCTGCCACTTCCCCGGGTCTTTTTTCTGATTGGACAAAACGACTTTGCCTCTTTTATGGTCATTTACCTTTCTAGATATGCCAGTTTTCATGAAAGTTGTGGGGATGAATTCTAGCTGTTTTTGCCAATCCCCAACTGAGGCAAAACCCGGAAGATTGACTCAGTATTGAAGAAGAATCTCCCCTAAGTCTGCTAGAATCAATCACTCACTTAAGCAGGGTGGATGCCATTGGCACTCTCTCAAAAAAAAAAATCCACTTTCGACTAATTTTTAGAGATTATCAAGTAATTCTGTAAGTGATATCCTAGCCATGCTTATGAACAAATCTTCACAACATTCAGCAAGGGAACCCCCAAATATGTCTATAAAAGAGATTTAATAAAAAAAGGGATTTTGACTTAGGAAAAATCTATTTCTGGGCGAGAGACCTGTGCCGCCCCGTGAAATGCTCCTATTGCACCATTTCTAAGGAATATAACTGCTAATATTACCAGAGAAAAAATGTATAGGAATGCTAGGTTGAACTAGCTCGCTCACCTAATGGTGTCGGTATAAACTGGGGCGAAATACCAGAGGTCTCGTACCATTTAGACTTCTCTTCGAAATCCCTCAATAGTGAGGTGCGGTTCAACCTCCCCTGCCGTGCAGATCAGTACTACTAACTCTACCCACGCTTGCCCATCACTCCTTACAGCACCCTTAAGTTTGGGGTCTGATCAGGGGGGGAGCAACTAGGGTGGGTTCACTGGGCGGCACAGGTCTCTCGCCCAAAAATAGATTTTTCCTTCGTCAAAATCCCTTTTCTGGGCTCAACCTGTGCCGGCCAGTGAAATAGTACCAGAGAAACGAACCCAAACTACATTAACTATAAGGGAACGAATTAAAATCAACATAACAATTAGTGGTTTAATCAAGAGTTATAGTAGAAGACGGTAGTCTTTAATAACATCAAAATGATAAGATATAATGTCCCAGTAAGGGAAGACAAATGAACAGTAAACTTGAAATAAAACCAATTAAGGTCAAACACTGGAACATACTATATAAACCTGGACATTAAAGAAATACAGTTCGTATGGTAAAAGTAAATTGATCAATAATAATAAAGATAAACAATGTTACGAAATGGGAGCACCCATGGGTGTGATATAACAAACCGAACTCAGGTAGGAACTGTAAGTGAGGCAGGTAAGAGGAAGAAGGTGGAAGATAATGGATTCAGGAATTAGTTAGGAAGGAATTTGTCCGGGGGATACCATGCTCCCTGCGGCTACGGTAGCGAGTTGAAGGGCCTCTAGATGTTTAAGATAGTGCCGCTTGAACACTGAGGGGGATTTCCATCCGGTATATTTAGAGAGATCTGTAAAGTTCATGTGATGGAAAAAATTTATTGAGGTCGCTACCGCCCGAATGTCGTGGACGTGAGGAAAGGACTCTGGATTAGCCTGTTTGATAAAATACAAGATCTGTTGTCTGATCCCTTTCAAAGTTATAGTCCCTCCCCGCTCTCTGATGAACAAGGGCCCCGAGGTCTTATAGGAAGTCCTTGATAGAAAGGACTTTAGAGTGGTAACCGGGCATAGGGAGGGATCCTGAAGGAGAGGGATAATTTTCCAGGAGGACCATCTATTCTGAGGGTCTTCATTTTTGGCCAAGAAGACCTTGTCTGAGGAGAGGAGGACCTCTCCTGATGGAAGGAACTCAATGTGGCCTGGATCTCTTGATAAGGCAGTTAATTCCGAAATCCTGGCGCCAGATGCTAAACTCACGAGAAAGAGAGTTTTTCTGAGTAAAGGGATATACCCACATGAATCGTTGATGGTTTCTGACGCTAGTTTAAGAACATCATTGAGAAACCAGGAAATCGAGCTAGGACGAGGGGATGGTTTCAGTCTGGCACAGGCTCTTGGGATCGAAGCTAGCAATGAATCTGTTAGATCTATATTAAAGCCGACAAGGAAAATCTTCTTCAAGGCAGACTTGATGGTAGTAATAGTATTAGCTGCTAAGCCCGACTCAAACAAGGTTCTAAAAAAGGTTACTGTTAGGTTTAGTGTCATAAAGACAGTATTAGAATCCTTCAAAAACTTTGCTAGTTTTTTGACCGCTGAGTCATATTGACGAAGAGTGGAGTCTCTCTTGTCTGATTCTAAGAATAAAGTATTCTGGGGGTCTAGGTTAGCCCCTTTGTGTGCCGCAAACTTCATGAAGTCCATAAAGTTAGGGTGTTCCGAATGTTTGAGGAAGCGAACACAGTGCATGTTTGTACTATCTGGGTCAAAGTCGGGTTGGGAATCAGGTGAGGGTGGAGATTCAGCTCCAGTAAAAGAGGGAACTAATTGCTCTTTGGCCAATTGGGGGCCACCAGGGCTACTTGACCTTTGAAGGTTCGAAGTTTGTCCAGCACCTTCATCAGTAGGTTCACCGGTGGGAAAAGATAAATCCTTTCCCAGGTGTTCCAGTCCAGAGACATGGCATCCGTGGCGTAAGCCCGAGGGTCCAGGTTGGGGGCCACATAACATTTCAGTTTGTGGTTGGACTCCGTCGCGAAGAGATCTACCTGGAGATCCGGCACCTGGGAGAGGATCCACTGAAAGGATTTGCGATCTAGTGACCATTCTGACTCCAACGGTGTTGTCCTGGAGAGTGCGTCTGCCACAACGTTCCGAACTCCAGCCAGATGGACGGCTGATAGGTGCCATTGGTTTGAGGCCGCCAGGGAGAAGATTGCTACCATCACATGATTGATGGGACCTGACTTGGAGCCTCCTCTGTTTAGGCAACGGACTATGACTTCGTTGTCGAGAACTATCCTCAGATGTTGTTTCTTGGCCGGGGAAAGACGTTTCAAAGTTAGTAAGACCGCCATGGCCTCCAAGACGTTTATGTGGAATTGTTGGAACATTGTGGACCAAAGGCCCTGAACCTTCCTGTGTTGGGAATAGCCTCCCCAACCTGATAGGGAGGCGTCCGTGTGGATGACTATCCTTGGAGGGGGGTACTGCAACGGAACCGACTTCGATAGGATCTTGGCGGTTGTCCATGGGAGAAGCCTCTTCCGAAGAATGGGAGGAAGGCGTGTCTTCTTGTCTCGACATTTGTTGTTCGCTCTGGAGCGCCAAACTCGGTTGATGTCTTTCAGTTTCGCTTCCAGAAGGAGGTCTGTCACTGAAGCGAATTGTAGGGATCCTAGAATCTTTTCCTGGTTCCTTCTGGAAGTTATCTTTTCCCCGAGAAAGCGTTTGGTATTTTTCGCAATCTCTATCCTCTTGGACCTGGGGAGACATAGTGTGTGAGAACGTAGGTCCCACTGCAATCCCAGCCACTGAAATCTGGTCTCTGGTGTCAGGCGGGACTTTCTGAAGTTTATTTGGAATCCCAGAAACTGAAGATACTGGATCACCTTGTTTGTTGCCTTGAGACAATCCTCGACGTTGTCTGACCAGATTAGCCAATCGTCCAGGTATGCGACGACTTGGATTTCGTGGGATCGGAGTTCCTGAATGACTGATTCCGCCAGTTTCGTGAAAATTCTGGGCGCGATGTTGAGCCCGAAAGGCATCACTTTGAATGTGTAAGCCTTGTCGTCCAGTCTGAATCCTAGGAATGGGCGGAAGTGTCTCGCTATTGGAACGTGATAGTAAGCATCGGTAAGATCGATGGAGGTGGTGCCGGACCCACGGGGAAGCAAGGTTCGCACCTGCGAGACGGTAAGCATGTGAAACCTGTCGCATTGAATGGACAAGTTTAGTCGGGACAGATCGAGGATGACCCTCCGGCTGTCGGAGTCTTTCTTCGGGACGCTGAATAAGCGACCTTGAAACTTCAGATGTTTCGTTTCCTTGATCGCGTTCTTGCGAAGATGATCTTGGGTAAACAGAAGTAGGTCCGGTGTCGAGGGTTGATGGAATTTGTTCGGTGGAGGAGGCCCTTCTATCCCACTCCCCCCCAGGCCCTTGGAAATTATGCTGAAGGCCCAAGGACTGAACCTCCAGCGATTCCGGAACGCATAAAGTCTCCCTCCTACCTGAAGATCCTCAGTAGTTGGAGGTTTTACTGCCTCGGCCACCACGTGACCCCTTTCCACGGGAGAAATATCTCCCTTTGCCTCTGTTCTGAAAAAAAACCTCTCGAACCGAGGCCCTTGCCTCGTTGGTATCCTTGAGGGGAAACCCGGGACTCATAGACCGGGTTATAAACAGGAGAGGTGAACGAGTTCGAGGCCACTTGGCTTTCAGGAACGAGGACATATTTCTCTTGGGGCTGAGACTTGGAGGTGGAGGGCTGGATGCCCTGAGTGACCGGGACCGACTGGACTACCTGAAGAGGTTGGCGGAATTGGGTAGAGCTATAAGGGCGCAGCCTCTTCCTGCCCCAGGAGTGAATGCTCGATTGTTCGAACTTCCGTTTGGGAGTGAGGCCCCAACGGACCTTAAGGCTCTGGTTTACTCTGGCAGCTTCACTCAATACTGAGTTGACCATGTCCTCCGGGAACAGGTCCGGACCCCAAGCGGAGGCTTTAATGAGCTTATTCGGCTCATGGCGTATAGTAGCCTCTGATAAGACATGCCTACGGCAACGTCTTCTGGCCACCAAGAAGTCATAGCAATCTAACAAAGATTGCAGGGTGGCTTTAGTCATAACCTTAAAGGCGTGTTCCTCGTCATAGTTAAGAGAAAACATCTCCGCCATAGTCGAAACGTTGAGCGCTCCGGCTAAACCTAGACCGGGACTCGAACTCGAGTCGGATTAAGGTTTCAGGTAGTCTTGGAAGGCGTTCGCTGAATTGTGTCGATGCACAGTCAGCGGATACCTTACCAGAAGTGAATGTTGATTGGATATTAAGCCAACATTCATTATCTGATGGGAGCAGAAGAGATGTAGGATCTGTCTCCCGGAGTTGTGGCAAAGGTTTGTCTTCGGCCACTGCCTGAAGGACTAAGTCAACCATTTTGGTGACGCAAGGAGTGGGGGTCTGTTTGTCCACAAGAAACATGGTGTAAGTACTCTTGTGGGGGGTCAGCATGGTGTTTGTACAACCCCACTCGTTTAAGGTCCTAACCCAAACAGACTGAGCCTGTTCCTTCGGAAATATAACGGTCTCCTTAGGGACCTTATCTAGCCGGACAAGAGCCTCTTCCGTTAGCCGGGCGAAGCCGGGGAAAGGGAATTGAAGGCCGGGAGGGAAGAACTCAAAATCTTCAATGGGCCGGGTCCCAAAACCCTCAATGGTTAACATCCCGTCCGTGAAAGGGCAGTGGAGCGCCATTTTCCACGGGTTGTTCTTCGTGAAAGGCGAGAGTTTTGAGGTGTCCGGGATGAGGAACTGCTGTTGTTGAGGCAGTCCTCCTTCCAGGGTGTCTAGTCTCCTGGTGACGGCAGAAAGCATAGAGCTAATCTGCTCTGAAACAACCCTCGTCATCATATTGGTGAGAGCCACTGGGTCGAGGTTGGTCGTGGCAACTGAGGGGGATGACTGCACTCCCGGGTCCTGAGACATAGGGGCGGTGCTAGCCGAGCCACTAGGGGCTCGGGGGAGGGGAGCCTTCTTGGGCTTGGATGATATAGGTAGTGTGGGATTCTTACGAGTCCTCACTAATGGTCTCTTCTGAGATTTGACCTTGGGAGGAACCGGGTGCGATCTCGGGGTGGATTCGCAGTTCCCTTCAAAACCTAAAAAGGAAGAAGAATTAGAAGTTGAAGAAAAAGCGCGGCTAAGAAGAGAGGTCTTAGCGCCGGACCCACCTGCCTCACCTACCACCTTACCTGTTTCCGATTCGTCTAAAACCATGGGCTCTATGTCTAAGTTCAGAGCCGCAACATTGTCTTCAATGGGGTCCGGGTCGTCAGCGATGTCCGTATCCTGAACCAGATTGAGTTCCACAGTTTCTGCAATGTCGGCAATTATAGGGGCCGCCACTTCCTTAGGCACTGCTGCCGAAGATTTTGCGTTTGGGTAGATGAGATTGCAATAGTCTTCGGAGAGGACGTAGGGCTTCTTGGCCTTAACGTTACGGGCGAAGCCGCCTACCCACACTTTCAAAGTGGCTCTTGCTGAGGTCTTAGCCGCCTGGGAACTCTGAAAGGACGGGGATAAGGTTAGAAAACCCGAGGGACTAACTGAGGAATGAAACCGATGATTCATAACAAAAGGCAAAGGGATGTAAATACAAAAACGACTGAAAAAGGCTCACCGAATCTGAAGAGAGGGTGGTGATAAGGTCATAACAGACAAGGCAGTTGTCAGGGTGCCATACAACAATATCGTCCATCTGAATCCCACAGTCAGCGTGGGATCGACAGACCGCATGTCTGCAAGGTTGTTGAAGGACGGCCGCGCAGGCTGTCATCCGGCAACGGACCACCTGTAAAAGGAATAGTCTATGAGCATCTACTAGTATCTCTAGGAGGGGTCCCGGAGGATCCGGGACCTGCCAATAAAATAAAATGTATAGCCTTAGACTAAACATGCAGAGAACTGAGACTATTCTAAGAGGAACCCGGCAGAGCCGGGGATGAAAAAGGATGCAAAAAACAGGGATGAATAATGATAATCATAAATAGTTCCGGGGCCCCAGGGGCCGGAGAACAGGGCTGATAAAGTAAACTTAAAGTAACTTAAGATACATCCTTAAAGTACATAAATAGAGAACTCCAATTATGATCTAAAAACTAATGTCTGTAATGGAATAGGGCTCCCGGAGGGAGAGTAGGAATCAAAAACTGTGTCAGTGTCAACAGATCCTGTAGAGTTATAAGCCCGGAGGCTCCAATGTCTGATGACGGGAGGGTACAACGGGGGAACGCTGGGGGAGCCAATGGAACCCCCAACTACCCTACCGGAGGTACCGGGACGAAGGTAATGATCCATGTAGAATATGATGATGTGGGATATTAATAAGTCCTATACGGACGATAATGGCAGGAGGTACCGTAGGATGGGGACACTCCTAATATAGAAGTCCTCATTCTTACAACCATAGCTAAAAGCAAAGGCTACACCAAGAAGGTGTAGGAATACCGACTAATCACGTGTGATAGTCCCCGGTGGTCCCGGCCCTCCCCCTTCCCCGACCGATGGCCAATCGGGGCGACGGGAGGGGGGGAGACGAAAACCGTCCGGTATGAATGAGACTAAGCCACACCCCGTGGGTACACTCGGTCCTCAATATGTCGGAACGTTGAGGGAAGACTGAGGAACAAGCATACTTGACCCGTATGTCATAACCAACAACCATCGAATGAGAGGAAGGGTGTACACTGGAGGAGGGGGGGTGTGGGGGTAAGGTACAGGGGAATCGCCAGTGCGGGTGGTGGTAGACAGGGCTACCAACTGACATGAAAAATCCCAAAAATATGATCACAACGGAGTAAAACAATAAATACAATATCAATGCACAAATACATAGAAATAATTAATGAATTAAAAGCGTAATCACGTAAGTAAGGCTAGGCATGCAGAAATAATATGGCGAGAGAGGGACTCGGGCGAGTGGTAATGGAGGGAGCATGATGCCATCTCGCAGATGGAAAGCAGGGGTACCAACCTTGTTACTGAAGCGGTAGATATCGAACAGTAAAACAAAGATACGCGAGAGTCCCACTCGAACCAAACGTAAAACTAGGTGGAGCGTAATAAAACTAATAGACTTAATAACAACAAGTGAAATGCTCCTAGAACTAGCGCAACAATCTCAATGGTGACGCTATCCACCAACATGCACGAATGCAGACATACCAACATAACATACGCCTTAATGATACGCTAACACTGATATCATAGAATAACATTAAAAATACGCTAGATGAAAGCATATAATCGCTGTACTATCTGAATGTAAAGGAAAAAACTCCTAAAAGTTCGAACGAATATCAATGATGAAATAAATAACGGACGAACTATCGAGAAAGGGCAGAGCCGAACCATGAACGGTTAGAACGGGGACGCCGTTCATAAGAAGACACTTCTCAATTAATAAAAACAAAGGCTACACTGCCCAATCACGCTTAAACTCATGGATAAAGTACTTAACTTTGATGGGGTATCTTGAGAATCGGCCATCGATGCGTAGGAAAGGTAAAAATCCAAGGGTACACCGAGAAAAAAACACAATTGACTGTTTAGGAACTGGTGCTAGAAAGGAGTGATGGGAAAGCGTGGGTAGAGTTAGTAGTACTGATCTGCGCGGCAGGGGAGGTTGAACCGCACCTCACTATAGAGGGATTTCGAAGAGAAGTCTAAATGGTACGAGACCTCTGGTATTTCGCCCCAGTTTATACCGACACCATTAGGTGAGCGAGCTAGTTCAACCTAGCATTCCTATACATTTTTTCTCTGGTAATATTAGCAGTTATATTCCTTAGAAATGGTGCAATAGGAGCATTTCACTGGCCGGCACAGGTTGAGCCCAGAAATAAAGAATTTGTACCATTAAGGGTGATTCTACTCTGAGACCCCCCTTATGAACATTCTATTCCTTGAGGATGTTTTGATTTACTTACTTTAGAATTACAAGCTTAGCACAGTCTTATCAGTAAAACTGAACTAGAACTCATACTTACAAATAGGTACCATGATTACTGTTTATAGACTAACCTAGGAATATAATTTTCTGACCTTTATATTTTATATGGAAATATAATATCAGTTAATGAATGGGAAGAGTTCGTGTAAAATTTAATTTATAGTGCATTTTAATGTTTACCATAATAATTTCATGTAAATTTACATGGCAACTATCTACTCACAAAGCTCTAGTAATCAGACTTCATCCGGATAGCAAGGTTGGTAGCGTCGCGGATTTCTATTACAGAGGTCCCAAGTTCGGTTCCCGCCAGGGACGCGAATACCGTGAGACCTTCTACCAGGGAGTACTCCTAGGGTGGCTCCATGGGGGAGGTTAGAGGGGACTAGTGATAGTCCCTGCTGGCTAATGGTCGCCCGAGGAGAACGATGTAAATCGTCTCGGTGAACACCTAAGCCCGCAACTTCAACTTTTAAACATCTTCCCCTCAATATAAGCTATAGAGACCAGTCTTATGAAGTACTTTTTTGATAAACACCTATCATTGAGACTATTTTAGAAAAATGTAGCAACTTAACTCAATTACCAATTTTATTTGATATATCCTTCTCCTCTCCTGAAAACAAGACATAAGTATGAAGATGACCGACTCCAGATTAAAACGGATTTTGACGTGGGAAAAATCTATTTTTGGGTAAGATGGCCATGTCGTCCCGCATGGCAGCTTCCTACTCTATAATATTTTTGCGAGTGATATTACCAGAGAATTACCGTCAGGTATCATGGGGTTCTAACCCCCGGAATGACTATCCAAAGATATCGTGTATAATCCGGGACTTATCCGAAGATAACCATAGATATCTGCACCCCCAATAGACTTTACCCTGTCTAATCCACTAAGGGGAAGGATAAGTACCTGAATGTGAGAAAATAACTTTGCTAAAAGAAACTTCTTGTGATGATTGAGAATGAGTTATACCTTTTTATCAGAAAAAACAGTAGTGCAAATTCCTCACTTAAAAGTTATCCTACTACCATATTTGTAACACTTTGCATGGTGCCTCCAAAGTCTTTATTAAGATACCATTTATATGAATACAACATGAAGTAGAAGTTAATTCTATCCTGAAGATTTAAATTATTTTCTTTCTGCAAGAATAAAATCCATGTATAATGGAGGTATGGAACACGGTAAACTTCCCTCATAATTCATATACTAAAGATAAAATAAATATTTACATTTAAAACTTTAACTAGAGACTACAGTATATACTACAACTTGCTAGCTATTCGTTGTTGGGTAAAATTATAACTTTTATATAAGAAATTGCATAAAGATAATTTGGTGAATTAATTGGTCTATGTTATCTTAATTGAACCTAAAAGTTTAAGTCTATTGCTAGAAATAGTTATACTTCAGTGCTGGAAGGAAAATTGTGATATTAATCAAATATATCCTGTTATAATAATCAAGCAGCTGGACTCGCCTCAAACATCTAGTAAGGGGTCTCGGGTGAAATCAGTTTATGAATAACTTTTGGGAGTATGGGAAGTGAATGAATGAATGATTTTAAGTTATCTGGGTATGAGAAGTGAAATACTAGACTTAAAAAGGATCTATAGGCCTATATGTTATTAATTTTACTTCTTTGCTGGAATATTATTACAATGAATTATTAGGGGAATCGGGTTGACAAGTGTTCCTTTAGTTTCCATCTCCTTCTTATATTATTAGGGGAATCGGGTTGACAAGTGTTCCTTTAGTTTCCATCTCCTTCTTATATTATTAGGGGAATCGGGTTGACAAGCGTTCCTTCAGCTTCCATCTCCTTCCCATATTATTAGGGGAATCAAGTAACCAACTAGAAAGTTTTTTTGTTTACTGACTTCGGCTTCTAGATTTCAAATATGCAGGTAAACAAACGCTTCTGAAAGAAAAGAAAAATATCTTTACTCCATATGGTCTTCACTTTCGAATCATAGCCTGGCTCTTGATAATCAATGTGATACATAAGATTCTTTTTAGTAGCATTCATCAGAATAAATGGTATATTTAATTTTATCTTTAGAGATCAAGACAACACTTTTAAACCTTGCAGGTATTGACAAAAACATCTGAAAGAAAAGCAGTGCTGATACTTATAGCATCTTGCTCTAAAACTAGGGTTGTAGCTAATAATAATAATAATAATAATAACTAAAGTCCATAAAAAAAAACAAGAATAACTAAATTATCCAAAACTAAAGTAGCAGTCATGTATAATATGAAGATTGGTGCTTTGATAACATCCTTATTCTTTCAACAATAGTTTTATGAGTACTATTCCTAGTGAGGTTTCCAGTATCGTTATTGCATTGATAATATTGCATTTGAAGTATTAAGAAGCGAATAGATTAAATTCTCACAATTATACAGATAAATAGTTAATTAGATATAATTATATATCCCTGAATCATGATACTGCTTTCTGCAAGGTACCAGGCATGAAGTTGGAAAAGATTGTAAATCTATTATCTATATAGAGACAAGTATATTAATCAAAGGGTAAATACAGGCAGTTTTGGTTTTACATCATTCAGGAGTTTGGTATACAGAGACTAGCTTCTTTGAAGTACAGAACTTTGAAATAGTTTGTAATTTTTATTTTAACTAGCGGAACCCATGTAAATTACACAAAATGATATTTTCAACACTAATTATCTTGTTCCTAACCTATACACGTTTGAATAAAATGACCCGAGATTAATTTTTGTAATCTAGGTTATGGAAATTGATAGAACTCAATTTTTTCTTTAATATTTAAAAAAAGAATCAGGTGCTAAAGACAAAATTGGGAAAACTATATAAGATGTGCTTTGGTTAAGTAATCAAAGTGTAATGTGAATTTGTAAGAGTAGACCATGAAATTATTTCCGTTTTCTTAAAGGCGTGACACAAAATTAACACACATGCTATCGCATTAATATATAGATGTACAGCTTTTCAAATACCAACTATCAATGGTTTGTTTTCTAATTAATGTGATGATTGAGTGACTCAAAATATCGTCATCTTGACAGCTCTTGAAAGCATAAAGAATATCTAAACACGAATAGCACATAAAGTATCACCAAATATTAAAACAAATTCTAAGGAAAATATCTCATGTACATAATCCCACGTTTCCCTGCCTGCATAACACTGGGCTGTTTAACTATTATTATATAGCAGCAACCACTTGAAAATGCTGAAATTATATTTTAATAAACATGACAAATTCGGAGATAATTTGTATTTTTCCTAACCATACAAACCTTAGCTATTTACATTGGGTATTACTTTCGGCGTAGCTGAAATGACGAGCCATTAGATTTTAACGAGGGTTTCCTACCCCGCGCTAGTTAGCAGGGGTAGGGGGAGGGGTAGCTTGCTACCCCTCCCTCCCTCACACACCGGTGAAATGTCTCACTTCACTTAGAGGTAGGACTTGACTTGGGGGACAGGGCTGGCGGGCAAATGTGTAAATAGCTAAGGTTTGTATGGTTAGGAAAAATACAAATTATCTCCGAATTTGTCATTTGTTCCGTAGCCGAAATACAAACCACGCTATTTACATTGGGTGACTTACCCCTTAGGAAGGATGGAAAGTCCCCAGCCAAACTGGCTTTGGCTTTACCCGGGAACTCAGAATCCGAGTGAGTCGCACTCGAGAAAAGGAGTCCCTGCACCTCACAAGTTCCTTGCTCCGCAAGGAAATGTGTGGCCTACATAAGCTTGTGTGTGAAGGAAGAAAGTGTGACCCGTCCTAGGCAGTTGACCTGGAGTTCCAGAAGGAACTCTGGGTTAGGACGTTCCCAATACCACCTCGTCAGGGTATGGGGGACGCGACAGTATTGACTCAATACTCGGAACACAAGGAAGCATGGTTTACCTGCAGAGGTTTGAGGTCAGCTATGCAGAGACCAGGATGCTGCTTCTCCAGTAGAGGGGACGATGAAAAAAGAAGTAAGGGCCAGACATACTTCTTTCGTTCATGCAGACTAAAACCTGATAACAATGCCCTCAACCTTCTGCTACCTGTCCAAAAAGGAGCCTGAGGTTAGACCAGCTGTTGTGTAGCCACCACAGAGCGACAGAAACGTATCGAAACTCCTGTGGGTCACGTCCTGCAGGAAGCGGGCTGCGAAGGTCATTAGACGCTTCCAGACTCCAGCTTGTAGCACCTGTGTCACAGAGTAGTTCTACTCGAAGGCGAGGGACGTTGCGATGTATCTGACATCGTGCTGTAGGGCGACGTGACGGGGGAGGGTCTGGATTCAGGTCGAGATGAATGTCGAGTCCGAGCTGAAGAGGTATACTGGTGACTCTCCCGTGTCCTCCCTGTGCTCCCAACCCGGCTGCACGTGAGGACAAACTGCAGCTGTTCTCAAGGATAACCCCTCGATTCCTTTACTGGCAAGGAGGAGAATATTTGGGTCATCTGATACAGAATGGAGACTCGAAATCTTGAAGGAGTCGGACCGAAGGCTCGGGACTCCAAGATTCTGAGTCTAGAAAACAACTCGGGAGCGAACCTGAATGTTGCCTTCCCTTATTCTCTTGAAAGGGCGGAGTCGTATGAGACCATGAAGATTGCTTACACACTGGCTGAGGCCAGAGTGAGCAGGAGCCCCGTCCCCCAAGACGGAATACAATCAGAGGCCTGACGTAATGGTTCTTGAGAAGATCTCTTAAGGGACTAAAGAGTCCGAACAATGCCCCATGGAGGAGGTCTCACTCCGACTGGGGGCAGGGACGTTCACAGCTTCGCATGAGCGAAGAAATGTCCAGCGGGAAGGAAGAAGTCTATTCCTTTCAGCCTGAAGGACAGGGAAAGGCTGAGCGACAGGCTTCACTGCCGAGAGCGGAAGAGAGTTTCCTCCCGCCGAAAAGCAATAACTCCGTTATTGCTGGAGAAGAGGCCTCAAGGGAAGAGGTATCTCTCCCACGACACCAACCACAGAAGACTCTCCACTTCGCCAGGTAGACCCCTGCGGATGACTATCGCAGGTGACGCGACCTCCGCTCCGCGTCTGTAGCGGGTTGTCTCTTCCTGAGGAGGCGGCGTAGTGTCTCCAGGCGTGAAGCCGAAGCGATGCAACGGCCCGTGAAAGATGTTGTAGTGTGGTTGTTTGAGTAGCCTGTGCCGTGGAAGAAGCACTCCCGGGAGTTCCATCAGGGGAAGCAGAGGGTCTGGAAACCGTTCTGCGTATAGTCACAGTGGAGCTCTCAGGGCCATCAAAAGGTTGACAGACAACCTGGTCTTGTTGAGACCCATTCTCAACAGAAAACAATGGTGGGAAGACGCAGGCGTTGATGTTGTCCCACCGTCACCGGAAAGCATCTTGCCAAAGAGTCTTGGGGTCTGAGACCGGGGGGAAGAACAGCGGAAGCTAGAAGTTCCAGGCTGTCGCGATCAGGTCCCCCAGGCCAGGACTTGCTGGTTACTATAGGCCAAAGACCCCCAGGTACTCTCTATCTGCGAGACTGCTCAGATAGTCGGAGAGAACATTCCTCTGCCCGGAATGAGCGAGCCGATAGTGGTATTGAGAGGACCTCGGATCATCTTAGTATCTCTACTGCAAGATGCGAAGGTATGAAAATGCGTCCCTTGCAGGTTGGAATACGCCAGTACCATGAAGTCGTCGCGCACGGAGCGACTCGGCAGGAACTGTAGGATCAGTAGAGGGGCCAGACGACGGCCCCTAAGCCAGCTTGAATGATGGGGAGGTATCCTTCAGGTCCTGACCATAGGCCTGAACCGGAACATGCCCCCCCCCCCCTTTTCTTTGACGAGTCCGAGAACAGCATCAAAATTTGGGGAAAGGACGAGAATATCCACTCCCATCAAGAGGTTCCATAGGTCAACCCCCATTGCAGATCTAAACGTTCCGCTGGTCCCAGAGGGGCCAGAAAGTCCGGTTAATCGTTGCTTTGATACAACCGGAACTTGGGCCACCTCACAGGGAACTTATCCTGAGGCGACCGTTCGGGACTTTAGACGGGTCAATGAGGAAAAGAGACCCAGGAAACGTTCCAAGGTAGGGCTGAAAGCTCTGCTTGACTGAGAACAGGTACAGCGACTCTCCTCAGCCTTGCCACAGTCAACTGAAGGGAAGGCTCGGAGAAGGAGGCAACAGCATCTGGTGTTCCCAGGCGGTCACCCATCCAAGTACTGACCAGAGCCAACATTGCTTAACTTCGCTGATCGGACGAGAAGCGGTGTTTTCAACGTGGTATGGCCGTTGACTCAATATCATGGCTAGATACTCCAGATGTTGAGGCAGAAGTAGAGAAGGCTCCTAGCAAATTACCATGATCCCTCACTCTTGGTAAAGACCTGGAAGCTTGTCCCGGCGTTGAAGAAGGTCGAACCCGAGCCTACCGGGGTTGACCAGACCTCCAAAAGGCGAAGGAGGCGGAAGCCTGCTCCTGAGCGGCCATGAGGAAAGCAGGGAGAGTTCTCTGGGGAAAAACCTGCGATGCCGCGGCGGGATCGCCACACCGCATCTTAAGCAGGAACACCTGTGGTCTAGGCTGAATTCCAAGAGCTTCCTGGAAGATGGATGGAATGGAAACTGGAAGTACCCGTCCTTCTGATCCAGGGCCTAAGGAGTCCTGCAGCCTCGTTACCAGTCTGATCGACTCTGCTGTTCCAGGCTGGATGAAGTTTGTTTGACAAACTTTATCAGAGCTGAGAGGTCGACGACGGAACTCCCGTCTCAGATGCTTTCCTACGAGAAAGGATCGACTGAAGAAGCCGGGGGGTGAAGCCGTCGACGACCCTATGGAGGACCTTCTCCTAAGGCATGGATCATTCTGCCCAAACGGGCAAAACTCTTGCCGACCCCATGGCATAGAGGTTCAGTGACACTGGATTCGCTGACAGAGACGGAGAGATGGTAAGAGCGAGGCGCGATATCCTTGGCTGATTACAGAGATCGTGGTGGAATCGGCATCGGGAAGCTGTTATCTGGATGAGTAACCCTAGGCATCCCCCCAGCGTGAGACCTGCAAGGGGGGAGTGCCAATCCTAGAGTTTGTTAACTCTGCCGCTCCCTCTAGGATTATGCCTCCCCGGGAGAGCCTCCCGTGCTACCTGTCCCTGACAGGAGGGGACCGCTATTATACACCTTGACTTAGCTGCCGTAGCCGGTCCGATAACTTAGGCCGACGAGGCTGAAAAAAAGAGGCGTTGGAGGCCTGCAGGGTCTGGAAGAAAGCGCCTTGGAGGAGTGAAAATGGAATTCGACTTCCTCCACACAACAGCTGTCCATTTCTCTGTCCTTGGCTCAAACAAGCTCTTCCCAAGGATGGAAGTGTCTGAGCTTGCCGACATCCACGAATGAGACACCCGAGGGGAAGCCCTTGGTCACTGCGTCTAGATGCTCCAACATCGAGTTTGCCCGCAAGTTCGAAACTTGGCGACGGAACGCAAAGGAGCGTGAGCCTGAGAGGAGGAAAGTACCTATGATCTTCCTGGAGCTTCCTTGTACAAAACCTCGGGTCGCAACCGAGGAGGGAAAGGACCCGGTAAGCCCCCTCCACGGGATGGAGAAGAGGAAGGTCTAAACCAGTCACCCCTTGCCCGATGGAGAAATCTCGAAAGGAAAACTCCCAGGCACGACCCTTCCAGGGAATGACAAGGAGGAAGGGCTAACCCAGGTCCTGGAAAGAAGAATGTTGCCAAGACCTCTCTGAAGATTCTTCCTGCTCTTACCCGTGCCATGCTCTGCGTTTACGGGGTGAAGACCGTGTTCTGGAAATACGCGCTCCAGAAGACTCGCCAGGCTGGCCGTGTTGCGAAACCCCAACGGGAATCGCGGTCGCAATCGCCCTGGCGCTCGCGCGATGGTAAATCAATGGTTCGCGTGTGGCCGAACGTGGAAGCGCCCGTGCGCGGGCACGCAGGAGAGCGAACGAAAGTGTGCGAGGGAGCGCAGAAGGAGGGCGAGTGTGGTTGGAAGGGCGAGAGCTGGCGGTCGGAATCCGATAATTCATAGGCGAGCGATGACCCGTAGGCAAGCAATGGCTACTGCAGGAATCAAGCCGGCGCTCGCGCGATGGAACCCCGTCGGCTCGGGCGATGGAACCCCGTCGGCTCGGGCGATGGAACCCCGTCGGCTCGGGCGATGGAACCCCGTCGGCTCGGGCGATGGAACCCCGTCGGCTCGGGCGATGGAACCCCGTCGGCTCGGGCGATGGAACCCCGTCGGCTCGGGCGATGGAACCCCGTCGGCTCGGGCGATGGAACCCCGTCGGCTCGGGCGATGGAACCCCGTCGGCTCGGGCGATGGAACCCCGTCGGCTCGGGCGATGGAACCCCGTCGGCTCGGGCGATGGAACCCCGTCGGCTCGGGCGATGGAACCCCGTCGGCTCGGGCGATGGAACCCCGTCGGCTCGGGCGATGGAACCCCGTCGGCTCGCGCGATGGAACCCCGTCGGCTCGCGCGATGGAACCCCGTCGGTTCGCGCGATGGAACCCCGTCGGTTCGCGCGATAGAACACCGTCGGTTCGCGCGTGGGCGAACATTGGAGCGCATGTGTGCGGGCACCTGGGCATGCGGTCGCGCGCGCACGTGGGCGTGTGGTCGCGCAGGCACGTGGGCGTGTGGTCGCGCAGGCACGTGGGCGCGCGGGCGAGAGCAGGCGGTCGGGAGACCGATGGCGCGTAGGCGGGCGATGGCTCGTTGACGAGCGACGGCACGTCTTGGTGAGCGAAGGCCCGTAGGCGAGTGAAGGCGCGTTGGCAAGCGATGACGCGTCGGCAAGCGATGGCGCGTTGGCAAGAGACTAGGGATAGTTAGCGCGCATCGCGCTAATCAGAAGGCGCGCAGGTGCATCAGGAAGGTGAGCGCCGATGCGAGCTGTCAATCAGGCGATCCTGGACGGTCAGGAAAAACTGTTGGCGCCCATTGGTGCGTGGCAGAAAAAGGCGCGCAGATGTGCGATGGCGATTGAAGGAAGCTGGCGTACAGAATGACAGAAGTAAAGGTAAGCGCTGGAGTAAAGGTGAGCGCTGGCGAGCAGGAGGAAGATCTACGGCAAAACTCAGCTACCGGAGATCGTGGTCCACAGCAGGCGAGTGCTAGATCGCTACTGATGGTGTCCAGGGGACCTGACACGCGTGGAAGATCGATGGCGATCGTTGACGCGCATGAGATCGCTGACGAGCAGGCGAACGTTGACGCGTCCGTGGTCGCTGGCGAGCTGGTGATCACTGGCGAGCAGAAGGGCGACGCGTGGAATCCTGTGCGTAGAAGAAGAGTCCTTGTCCAAGACCTGAACCGAAGTTCTAGGTTATGCGGGTGAACGTGGGCGCACAGGGCGCGTAACAGGAACTGGAAGCGCAGGTGCGCTCTGACGGGCAGGAGATCTAGAGCGCTCAGGAGACCGATGGTACGCAGGACGCACAACAGGAACAGCAGGATGTTCGGAGTCCTCAGGAGAGCGCTGGCGAGCAGTGGGGCGACGATTATCAGGAGAGTGCCGGCGCGCTAGCGATCAGGAAAAAGCTGTTGAGCAGGAGAGCGCCTGTGCGCTAACACTGCAGAAGGGCGCGCAGGGGAACCCTGACACGCAAGGGAAGCACCCCCCGTGGGAGGCAACCCTTTGCCCCGAAGGGACCGTTGCTCGTCGGATGACGAGGTTAGACTGCTGTCCATCTGCACCAGGGGCGGAAGGGCAGGAAGGCATTGGAGATCGATCCCCGGAGAGATCTAAGGACATAAGAGCTGCAGGCTGCATATGGAGGAGATTCAAAAAGGCGCCTCTTAGCACCCTTATAGGGAGATGGGAGGCCCTTACGACGTAGCGGACGGTGAGCCTTATGGCGAAGGCGGCCAACAGCAACAACAGCAGAGACCTCCGAAGAGGAGTCTCTATGAGTGTACTCCCTCGCGAACGAAAGAGAAACACTTCGTAGAAGAGACGGGTCAGCCAGTGACCTAAAAAAAACAATCCTCCGAAGAGGGGCTCCTGCAGTTGCCCAGCCCCTTGAGCGTAACTGCAGGTGCGACCGCTCAGCACCAAGAGCATAGTCGCACGAAAAAAAGGCAAGAGGAGATCCCCCCAAAGGGAAAAAACTCAAGCCTGGATAGGAAAACTTCCCTCGGAAGGAAAGTTACCCACCCAAGGAGGCGAGCCTCCTGAGTGTTCTAAAATGAACTGGAGAGCTGTCAATCATCACGGGAGTACTTCCAGGAGAAGGAGACACGCCCCTGACGAAGATCTAAAGGGGAGGCAGCAACAGCAGAATCCCCAGGCCTCAACAAGACAGCTCACTCCGTTGCCACATTACAGAAACGAACTAGATCGTTAACTGTGAAAAATGAAAAAAAAAATCATTAGTTAACATTCATTCCCCCGGAAAGACTCCGAAGAGGAATCCCGAGGAAAAAATAAAACACAAGAATTACACAACAGGAACGTGCCCTCACAACCACTTACACTCACGGAAGGAGAGCTGAAACAAACACAGAATTATAACAATTATAATTATGTAACTATGTAATTGCGTAATTTTAAAAATGAATGAACACAAAGAACGAAAACCCCGAAAGGAATCGTTCTACAAAACTGAAAAATCAACCAATACAATTAGATTCACAAACTAATTGAGACAAAACATAAGGCGTAGCAACCCCACCCACACGGGAAGGAAGTTACTCAGACGTAGTAAATGTAGTAAGGGTGAATGACCTCAACAGAGAGAGAGAGAAAGACCGAAGTCAAACTTGATCGCAACCCATGAAATTTCACCGTGGTGGCCTAACTGCCGAGGGCTCCACGGAGATATCGTACACTACACACACAAGCACAAACTCTGAAAAGGAAACTTACTGATTTCTATACTCAAATATATACATAAACACGAAAAAATGTTTACATATATATTGAGTAAAAGAAAAGTACCTGTAAGTGATTAAGTAAAGACAAAACAAATAATGGCTGCCAAGCGAGGACAAAGACAGTAGGTTCTGCATGATGGTAACTTGCCCTTGCTACTCTTCACGAGCGTACATCCATGTGCCCACGTGGCTAGCACATGCAAATGGTGAAACGAACAGCCTTCGTTGGCAGTAGTAGCTCACCAGCTCACATGTGAATGTGTCAAATCACAAATGCCCTGCCTTAGGGTAAGTGATCGTACATTAGCTTAACCCTTTTACCCCCGGGGTATTTGGAAATTTCCAACCCTTAACCGCCAAGGGGTTATTTTTTTCCCAGCACATTTTGCAGTATACTTTTTTTAAATTGCTCTAACAGCCTTAATTTTTGTCATAGAGAGGTCAGGTTGGTCTCATTCTCTTGGAAAATGCCTGAATTTTATAAAAAAATTATCAAAAAATATGAAAAACTAATTTTTATAGCATTTTTTTGCAAGGACGTACCGGTACGTCCATGGGGGTAAAGGGATAGCTTTTGTGAAACGTACCAGTACGTCCTTTGGGGGTAAAAGGGTTAAGCATCGTGAACGCATTTGTGTTTGTTAATGTGCAACATAATTGCTCAAAAGGAGTTGATCGTTCACGAGCAGTAGCATCCTGAACATGTTCGCAAGCATGCATGCACCCACGAGAAGCTCATGCAGCTGGCAAAGAGAGAGTGTGTTGAAGCTCACCTGTAAGCAAACACTTATCTGCCATCGCTTGTGAATGTAAGAGCAAGCTGATTCTATCCCGTTAAGAGTAGAGGCTTGGGCCAATAACAACGAACGGTTATATTTCATGAGACTCGTTGTACCCTGAGGCATGGTGGGCTGAGGCAGAGATAGAAAGGGGTCAGATGCCAAGACCAAGTGTGTGCTCCAAAGAGCTCTCTATCCCATAGGGAGAAGATGTCTGAGGCAATAAATCCCAAGAATTATGTCTCAAGAATGGTCGTACACCAGGAGAATGATAGCGAGAGGCGGTTAATGTAACCAGTCCGCAGGCATTACCATGAGGGTGCTTCAAAGAGCTCTATATCCAGTAAGGAGTGGAGATCTGTGACAATAACCCAGCAAGGTTATGTCTCATGAGACTTGTTGTGCACTGTTGAGTTGATGGTGAGAGGCGGCAGCCACAAGAAATCTGAAGGTATCTCCATCTGTGGCAATAACCTCGAAGGATTATGTCTCATGAGCCTTGTTGTAGCGAGATCTGGCTCATAAAGGTGAGCAGGCATGCACAAACCGAAGTAGCGTTTGTCAGAACCTCAATATGAAGGTGTGAGGGAGTAGTGCGCAGGCCGTTGTCAACGAGAGGAGTTAGCCCACGCATTTCACTAGTGCTTAGTGACTGGGTGCACAATACTGCAAAAGACTCTCCCACATGACTAGGGTCTGTGCGTTCACTTGCAAAAGCTGTACGAGATGAAGCATGAACTCTCATCAGCGCTCCCGCAGGAGGTTGGCGAGTAGCCTTGCATGCTCCTTCAGGAGGATGCACAAGCTCGGATGGTGGCAAGCAAGGCTCAGAAAGCTTTCCTGCGTGCAGACGCACAGAAGAAAAGGCAGGCTCTTCCCCGTAAGGGAAGGAAGCTCGAAGTGGAGGTCCCGAATGGCCTATCTTCACAAAGCTCAGAGAGCTTTCTTGTGCCTGTAGTGAAAGGTGTTGGTTACAGGCATCACCATCTGCGGCAATAACCCTGAAGGGTTATAGCTCACAGGACCCGGAAGAGGCAGCAACCACAAGCGGTCGGCAGACATCACCATCTGTGGCAAAAACACTGAAGGGTTATCTCTCACGAACCTCGTTGTGCACTAAGGGCACAAAGGGAGATGCGTTGACCGACATGCATCACCATCTGCAGGAATAATTCTGAAAGGGTGTAGATCATGAGACTTTTTGTGCACTTGGGGTACGATGGGAGAGGTGGCGACCACAAGCGGTCAGCATAAATCATCATCTAGGTGCTCCAAAGAGCAAATACTCCAAAGAGCTGGAAAGAGACATTGATGATTCAAGCATTTGTTTCAAAAACCCCGATGAGGGCTGACCACTAAGGTGAGGAGGGCCTTGCTCGTGAACAAGAAAGGTGCACAACACTGGGTGGAGAAGCCGATGCTTCTCATGCTGCAAGTCCTCAACGCGTTGAGTGAACTCAGGTTGAGGGTGCGCCACGTAATCAGCAAGCATAGAAGTCTGACAGTGGTCAGCTTCTGGGTCATATCGAAAGGATCACCTGACTGGTAGTGACTGGTAGTCTGCAAATGCTCATGTTTATGCATTGGATCTGCATGAACGAATGGAAGAGAAGATATGAAGGGTGCTGAAACTAAGTTCACAAGAAGCTCTGGAGGGTCACCCAGAATCTTGGATGGGAAGACCATGAATAACCCCTGGGAAGGCAGCTGTGCCATCCGACTGTTCCCTTAACTGTAGCATCTCCAAAGGCTGTTCCTTAAAGGGGAGACCCAAAAGCTATAAAGAAGGAGAGTTGCGCATGCGGCAACGAGAGAGAGTTCCCCAGTATAGGGGAAGTGACAGTTTCTGCACCTAAGAGTTGTCCAGGGTTCAGTCGATCACCACTCTTACCCATTTGTCCATCGGAAGAGAACTAACAAGCAGAGAAAACGCGGAGGGAATGAGACACCGAAGTAAGAAGTTGGGAGTACTTCTTCCGTCATCTACTGAACTGCTCTCACTGCAAGGATGACTGACTACACCCTGAAAAAGTAGATAACCAATGAAGTAAATAGCCAGTTTTATGTAAAGGGCTGAGAGGGGGAGAGACATGCAGCACGTCTTCACTCTACAGAACCAAAAGCAAAAGTGACGTCACATAACCCACTACATCCCGCTAATTAGCGGCAGACTGTTATACTAGTTATACTTTGCCCAAAGTATTATATCCATAGTAACAATCAAGAGAGTTTGTATTAGGTGTTGGAACACAGGGACTTTAGCAAACATAACCACACACACATTACCTATGTTATGACTCCAGGTCTTTCTCTTTACTTACCAATGGGTTTCAAATGCCTGGAATAGCCTGTCTGATCCTAAAACTGTTTCACATACAAACTTATAATCAGAACATTGACCCATGTAACATATTGCTATTTCTCCTTACCGAAATTTAAGAGGTCGAAGCCCGAGGTCTTTCTGTAGCTAGGGGACTATTAATTGGAGTCCATTTTCTACTATTAGGTGAAGGTATAATGTAGTTGCTTCCAGTATGAAGTTGTGGAGCTGCCCGTGCTTCTTGTTCTGTTGAATTAATATATTTGTATAAATGTAACAGTCAAATTATAAAAAAAAACTGGTATAAAATTGACAAAGATATTTTTTACCTGGTGAGTGAACATATATAGAGGGGATTAAAACATGACTTTTTTACTCCTAAACAGAGAACATATCTCCCACCATATCTAATCATAACCAATTACCCACTCCAGCTTAATAAAATGTATAAATTAAATCCCCATGTGGGATCATTAAGAAGTATTTGGTCTCCTGCTCTATGCCACCATACATCTACACACCAGACAAGGGTCTTCCTCAATTGTATTTCTACTCCTAACCTTTGATTTATTCACTGAAATGCTAATGGCAGGCCCCAGAAAAGGCGCTTAGATAGCAAGTAGGAAAAATATATGGTTCATGCATTTGGCTGGAAATTAAAGTATCATGTATGTATGTTTTCATTCTTTATTTACTGCACTAAGTAAAAGCTCAAATAACACAATATAGGGTAGGGTACGGTAGGGTAGGGTAGGTAAGCTAATACGTTTTATGCTAGTAAGGTAAGGTAAGGTAAGGTAAGGTAAGGTGGGGTAGGGTAGGGTAGGGTAGGCAGCCACAAGAAATCTGAAGGTATCTCCATCTGTGGCAATAACCTCGAAGAATTATGTCTCATGAGCCTTGTTGTAGCGAGATCTGGCTCATAAATGTGAGCACGCATGCATAAACCGAAGTAGCGTTTGTCAGAACCTCAATATGGAGGTGTGAGGGAGTAGTGCGCAGGCCCTTGTCAACGAGAGGAGTTAGCCCGCAGATTTCACTAATGCTTAGTGACTGGGTGCACAATACTGCAAAACTCTCTCCCACATGACTAGGGTCTGTGCATTCACTTGCAAAAGCTGCACGTGATGAAGCATGAACTCTCATCAGCGCTCCCGCAGGAGGTTGGCGAGTAGCCTTGCATGCTCCTTCAGGAGGATGCACAAGCTCGGATGGTGGCAAGCAAGGCTCAGAAAGCTTTCCTGCGTGCAGACGCACAGAAGAAAAGGCAGGCTCTTCCCCGTAAGGGAAGGAAGCCCGAAGTGGAGGTCCCGAATGGCCTATCTTCACAAAGCTCAGAGAGCTTTGTCGTGCCTGTAGTGAAAGGTGTTGGTCACAGGCATCACCATCTGCGGCAATAACCCTGAAGGGTTATAGCTCACAGGACCCGGAAGAGGCAGCAACCACAAGCGGTCGGCAGACATCACCATCTGCGGCAAAAACACTGAAGGGTTATCACTTACGAACCTCGTTGTGCACTAAGGGCACAAAGGGAGAAGCGTTGACCGACATGCATCACCATCTGCAGGAATAATTCTGAAAGGGTGTACAGTGAACCCTCGTTTATCGCGGTAGATAGGTTCCAGACGCGGGCGCGATAGGTGAAAATCCGCGAAGTAGTGACATCATATTTACCTATTTATCTAACATGTATATTCGGACTTTTAAAACCTTCCCTTGTACGTAGTACTGTTAACAAACCACCCTTTAATGTACAGAACACTTAATGCATGTACTACAGCACCCTAAACTAAAACAGGCACAAATATTAAAGGCGATTTTATATCATGCGTTTCCTAAACACCTAAAAAGCACGATAAAAAATGGCAACCAATGTTTTGTTTACGTTCATCTCTGATCATAATGAAGAAACAAACTCATTTAGTGTACAGTACACATATATGTATAGGTTAGTTTTTGCATCGATTATATTGATTATGCAGTACTGTATGTTGATTTTTTTATTACCAATGTTTTAGTTTACGTATTTTTCTTAGGACTTCCAAATGAAATGTTTTTCTTTATGACGCCGCCTGAAACGACGGCGTGTACGCTCAGTAAACAACCACGCTCAGAACAAACAAGGCATTTAACGCGCATGATGATAGTGATAAATAATGATACAGTACATAAAGTATTTACAGTAAAAGCATTTACAAAATATGTTACCTTACAAATATAAATTATACAGTATTGTACGTAGCAAAGCAGGAAAACAATTTACGAGAGAGAGAGAGAGAGAGAGAGAGAGAGAGAGAGAGAGAGAGAGAGAGAGAGAGAGAGAGAGAGAGAGAGAGAGAGAGAGAGAGAGAGAGAGAGAGAGATTGTTTTACGTACGTAAATGTAAATTTTAAACAAAAAAAATATGATAGGTTACAACATATAGACTTTTAAAACCTTCCCTTTAACTTAATGCATACAGTACGTACAGTACTAAACTATAAAACAGGCACAAATACAGTTTTAGAATGTACAGTAAGAATATTAAAGTAAAAAATAAAGATTGTTACTGTACTCACCACGAAAGAAGTTGAAGAAAAACTTGAATGGTGATGGCGATGAATTTGCTGCACAGTAGAAATGATGATGATGAAGCTGATGATGTGTTCTACTGTGCAGCCAATGATAGTATTTTACGTCTCTTCAGACGGAGGTGTCTTTTCCTGGGACACCTCTTCAACTTCTTCCTGGGAAACTTCTTCAATTTCTTCCGAAGGCGTACTAGCAGGAGGAACTGGCTCTTTTTTGCGAGGCTGGAAGAACATTGTGATCGAAAGTTGTTGCCGCTGCTTCTTTTTTCGATCCAAGAGCATTTTGTAGGGAGTCATGTCTTCATCGATCTTGTTGCAGAATTGCATCGAGCGAACCATATCCTCGTCCCACTCTTGCAACATTTCTTTCAACTCCTTCGCATGGTTGCAGGCCTTGGCAAGCCGTTCTAATGTTAAGCCCGTTTCTTCGACATTTTCTTGGGTCTCTTCCTGGGTATCACTCTCTTCCTCACTTGCCGATTTCGTCAGGTCTTCGAGGTCTGCGTCAGTTAGGGGCTGGGAATGGCAGTCCAACAACTCGTCGACGTCTTCAGTCGTCATGTCGCCAAACCCGTCACCTCCAATTATGGCAGCCAACTGCACAGATTTCCGTATTGCAGAGTGTTGGATTTCCGACGGAGTAAATCCCTTGTCGTCGTAAACAATATCGGGCCACAACTTCTTCCAGCTCGCATTCACGGTTGCAGGTTTCATCTCTTGAAGTGCCTTCTGAATATTCTGCAGGCACGTGGCTATGGTGTACTGCCGCCAGTACGCCTTCAAGTTAAAATCTTCATCCTCGTCATCTTGGGCAGCATCCACACACGCAACGAGGTCCGCCAAGGTATTCTTCGTGTAGAGGGCCTTGAACGCCCTGATAACCCCCTGGTCCATCGGTTGAATTAATGACGTGGTGTTGGGTGGCAGGAACTCAACCTGAATGCCCTCATGCGACAGGTCAGTTGCGTGTCCACCAGCGTTATCCATAAGGAGAAGGATCTTGAATGGCAAGCCCTTCTCTAAGAGATATTTGCTGACTTGCGGGATAAAATACTGATGGAACCAGTTGGAGATCAGCATCTTCGTAATCCATGCTTTTTTATTATGCATCCAGTACACGGGAAGGAGATTCTTATTTTTATTTTTCAAAGCGCGAGGATTTTTCGACTTATAAATAAGCCCCGGCTTTAACAAAAATCCAGCAGCATTGCCACACATCACGAGGGTAACGCGATCCTTGAATGCTTTAAAGCCAGAGGCTTTGGCTTCCTCTTTGAACAGGAAAGTTCGCGACGGCATTCTCTTCCAAAACAAGCCAGTCTCATCCATATTAAAGACTTGTTCCGGCTTGTATCCACCTTCGGCGATAATATTCTTGAACGTCTGGTTCACGTAAGTTTCAGCAGCGGCAGTGTCAGCGGAAGCCGACTCCCCATGCAGGGAAACGCTTTTCAGGGCGAAGCGTTTCTGAAACTTAGCGAACCATCCTTTGCTTGCGGAAAAACGTTTCTGAGGCTGGGAATCAGTGGATGTCCCTGGTTGAGGATCATCTGCATCATCATCATCTTCAGCATGGTTGCCGTCGTCGTCTTTAGGTTCCTTTGCAGCAAAATTCTCATATAAGCTCAAAGCCTTTGTTTGGATGGTGTTCGTATCCAACGCTATGTTCTTCTTCCGGCAGTCGGCAATCCACACAGCTAAAGCACCTTCCATGCGTACGATCGTTTTATTACGCGTTGTAACGACTCGCTTCGCTGATCTGCTAAAGGTGATTGCAGCCGTCTTTCTAATGTTCGCCTCGTCCTTCTTGATATAGCGAACAGTAGATTCGTTGATGCCAAAATGGCGGCCGGCGGCCGCGTAACTTCTACCATCTTTTAACATGTCGAGAAGCGTAACCTTCTCAGCTATCGTCATCATCCTTCGGTGGCGTTTAGGCTCACTACCAGCCTTAAGAGAAGCAGAACGCTTGGGAGCCATTACAGTAGGATTTACAGTAACAAAAAGTTCAACTTAAAAAAGTCGCACACAGCACAGATTCACACACTTAAAAACGTCTACTCAGCGATACGCGGTAACAGAGAGTGGACGATCCAGCCCCGCGAGAACTTTGATGCTGCGGGTAGGAGATGCGGGCAAAACACCAATCACAGGCTAGATAACAAAACTTGAGTTCTGATTCGTCATCTATCAGCGCTTGAACCAATCACAACCCGTCTTACAGTACTATGATGCGTTGGTTACCTACTCATAGAAGATGCCCCGCGCATACCGAACGTACGTAGATTAAGTAAATACCGTAATAATAATAAATAATGATAATAATACTGTACAGTAATAATAATAATAATAATGATAATAATAATAACAATAATAATTTTATTAACAACAACAACAATAATTATAATAATAACAATAATAATAATACAGCTTTATGTACGCTATTTTACGCCTCTCTCTCTCTCTCTCTCTCTCTCTCCCTCTCTCTCTCTCTCTCTCTCTCTCTCTCGTACGCTTATTCGAAATGTGAATTTTGCAACAAAGAATATTATTGGATGCAGTACTGTACTACGTACGTATACATACAAAAGATTCATGGAAAAAAAGCACATCCATTACAGTACACACCATTCTAATATGGTATGACTGCATCTGATTTGCGTTTCATGTTCGATTTAATTTTACTACGTACTGTATACAGTACTGAATTATCGTATGATCACCTTCTCTTTTCGTGTTTTATTTCTTTCTGTGCTGAATTATATATCATATGTAATGCAATGAACAATCAGTAAGAACAGATATTACTAATTACAGTATTAATGGAATTACAGGTAACAAAATATCGTATTTGGTTGTCTTCAGATTTCGCAGTATTTTCGAATTTTCCGGAAAATCCGCGATATGTATATATATATGGGTTATGGGAAAACCCCGCGAAGTGGTGAATCCGCGATTGTCGAACCGCGAAGTAGCGAGGGTTCACTGTAGATCATGAGACTTTTTGTGCACTAGGGGTACGATGGAAGAGGTGGTGACCACAAGCGGTCAGCATAAATCACCATCTAGGTGCTCCAAAGAGCAAATACTCCAAAGAGCTGGAAAGAGACATTGATGAATCAAGCATTTGTTTCAAAAACCCCGATAAGCTGACCACTAAGGTGAGGAGGGCCTTGCTCGTGAACAAGAAAGGTGCACAACACTGGGTGGAGAAGCTGATGCTTGTTATGCTGCAAGACCTCAACGCGTTGAGTGAACTCAGGTTGAGGGTGCGCCACGTAATCAGCAAGCATAGAAGTCTGACAGTGGTCAGCTTCTGGGTCATATCGAAAGGATCACCTGACTGGTATTGACTGGTAGTCTGCAACTGCTCATGTTTATGCATTGGATCTGCATGAACGAATGGAAGAGCAGATATGAAGGGTGCTGAAACTAAGTTCACAAGAAGCTTTGGAGGGTCACCCAGAATCTTGGATGGGAAGACCATGAATAACCCCTGGGAAGGCAGCTGTGCCCTCCGACTGTTCCCTTAACTGTAGCATCTCCAAAGGCTGTTCCTTAAAGGGGAGACCCAAAAGCCATAAAGAAGGAGAGATGCGCATGCGGCAACGAGCGAGAGTTCCCCAATATAGGGGAAGTGACAGTTTCTGCACCTAAGAGTTGTCCAGCGTTCAGTAGATCACCACTCTTACCCATTCGTCCATCGGAAGAGAACTAACAAGCAGAGAAAACGCAGAGGGAATGAGACACCGAAGTAAGAACTTGGGAGTACTTCTCCCGTCATCTACTGAACTGCTCTCACTGGAAGGATGACTGATTACACCCTGAAAAAGTAAATAACCATTGATGTAAATAGACAATTTTATGTAAAGAGCTGACAAGGGGAGAGACATGCAGCACGTCTTCACTCTACAGAGCCAAAAGCAAAAGTGACGTCATATATCCCACTACATCCCGCTAATTAGCGGCAGACTGTTATACTAGTTTCAGCTTTGCCCAAAGTATTATATCCATAGTAAAGATCAAAAGAGAGTTTGTATTAGGTGTAACACAGGGACTTTAGCAAACATAACCACACACACATTACCTATGCTATGACTCCAGGTCTTTCTCTTTACTTACCAATGGGTTTCAAATGCCTGGAATAGCCTGTCTGATCCTAAAACTGTTTCACATACAAACTTATAATCAGAACATTGGCCCATGTAACATATTGCTATTTCTCCTTACCGAAATTTAAGAGGTCGAAGCCCGAGGTCTTTCTGTAGCTAGGGGACTATTAATTGGAGTCCATTTTCTACTATTAGGTGAAGGTATAATGTAGTTGCTTCCAGTATGAAGTTGTGGAGCTGCCCGTGCTTCTTGTTCTGTTGAATTAATATATTTGTATAAATGTAACAGTCAAAATATCAAAAAAAAAATTGTATAAAATTGACATTAAAGATACTTTTTACCTGGTGAATGAACATAGATAGAGGGGATTAAAACATGACTCTTTTACTCCTAAACAGAGAACATATCTCCCACCATATCTAATCATAACCAATTACCCACTCCACCTTAATAAAATGTATAAATTAAATCCCCATGTGGGATCATTAAGAAGTATTTGGTCTCCTGCTCTATGCCACCATATATCTACACACCAGACAAGGGTCTTCCTCAATTATATTTTTACTCCTAACCTTTGATTTATTCACTGAAATGCTAATGGCAGGCCCCAGAAAAAGCGCTTAGATGGCAAGTAGGAAAAATATATGGTTCATGCATTTGGCTGGAAATTAAAGTATCATGTATGTATGTTTTCATTCTTTATTTACTGCACTAAGTAAAAGCTCAAATAAGACAATGTAGGGTAGGGTACGGTAGGGTATGGTAGGTAAGCTAATAAGGTTTATGCTGGTAAGGTAAGGTAAGGTAAGGTAAGGTGGGGTAGGGTAGGGTAGGGTAGGGTAGGCAGCCGCAAGAAATCTGAAGGTATCTCCATCTGTGGCAATAACCTCGAAGGATTATGTCTCATGAGCCTTGTTGTAGCGAGATCTGGCTTATAAAGGTGAGCACGCATGCATAAACCGAAATAGCGTTTGTCAGAACCTCAACATGGAGGTGTGAGGGAGTAGTGCGCAGGCCGTTGTCAACGAGAGGAGTTAGCCCGCTCATTTCACTAATGCTTAGTGACTGGGTGCACAATACTGCAAAAGACTCTCCCACATGACTAGGGTCTGTGCGTTCACTTGCAAAAGCTGTACGAGATGAAGCATGAACTCTCATCAGCGCTCCCGCAGGAGGTTGGCGAGTAGCCTTGCGTGCTCCTTCAGGAGGATGCACAAGCTTGGATGGTGGCAAGCAAGGCTCAGAAAGCTTTCCTGCGTGCAGACGCACTGAAGAAAAGGCAGGCTCTTCCCCGTAAGGGAAGGAAGCCCGAAGTGGAGGTCCCGAATGGCCTAGCTTCACAAATTGTTGTGCCTGTAGTGAAAGGTGTTGGTCACAGGCATCACCATCTGCGGCAAAAACCCTGAAGGGTTATAGCTCACAGGACCCGGAAGAAGCAGCAACCACAAGCGGTCGGCAGACATCACCATCTGCGGCAAAAACACTGAAGGGTTATCACTCACCAACCTCGTTGTGCACTAAGGGCACAAAGGGAGATGCGTTGACCGACATGCATCACCATCTGCAGGAATAATTCTGAAAGGGTGTAGATCATGAGACTTTTTGTGCACTAGGGGTACGATGGGAGAGGCGGCGACCACAAGCGGTCAGCATAAATCACCATCTAGGTGCTCCAAAGAGCAAATACTCCAAAGAGCTGGAAAGAGACATTGATAAATCAAGCATTTGTTTCCAAAACCCCGATGAGGGCTGACCACTAAGGTGAGGAGGGCCTTGCTCGTGAACAAGAAAGGTGCACAACACTGGGTGGAGAAGCTGATGCTTCTTATGCTGCAAGACCTCAATGCGTTGAGTGAACTCAGGTTGAGGGTGTGCCACGTAATTAGCAAGCATTGAAGTCTGACAGTGGTCAGCTTCTGGGTCATATCGAAAGGACCACCTGACTGGTAGTCTGCAACTGCTCATGTTTATGCATTGGATCTGCATGAACGAATGGAAGAGCAAATATGAAGGGTGCTGAAACTAAGTTCACAAGAACCTCTGGAGGGTCACCCAGAATCTTCGATGGGAAGACCATGAATAACCCCTGGGAAGGCAGCTGTGCCCTCCGACTGTTCCCTTAACTGTAGCATCTCCAAAGGCTGTTCCTTAAAGGGGAGACCCAAAAGCCATAAAGAAGGAGAGTTGTGCATGCAGCAATGAGAGAGAGTTCCCCAGTATAGGGGAAGTGACAGTTTCTGCACCTAAGAGTTGTCCAGGGTTCAGTCGATCACCACTCTTACCCATTCATCCATCGGAAGAGAACTAACAAGCAGAGAAAACGCGGAGGAAATGAGACACCGAAGTAAGAAGTTGGGAGTACTTCTCCCGTCATCTACTGAACTGCTCTCACTGGAAGCATGACTGACTACACCCTGAAAAAGTAAATAACCATTGATGTAAAAAGACAAATTTATGTAAAGAGCTGACAAGGGGAGAGACATGCAGCACGTCTTCACTCTACAGAGCAAAAAGCAAAAGTGACGTCATATAACCCACTACAACCCGCTAATTAGCGGCAGACTGTTATACTAGTTTCAGCTTTGCCCAAAGTATTATATCCATAGTAAAGATCAAAAGAGTTTGTATTAGGTAGAACACAGGGACTTTAGCAAACATAACCACACACACATTACCTATGCTATGACTCCAGGTCTTTCTCTTTACTAACCAATGGGTTTCAAATGCCTGGAATAGCCTGTCTGATCCTAAAACTGTTTCACATACAAACTTATTATCAGAACATTGGCCCATGTAACATATTGCTATTTCTCCTTACCGAAATCTAAGAGGTCGAAGCCCGAGGTCTTTCTGTAGCTAGGGGACTATTTATTGGAGTCCATTTTCTACTATTAGGTGAAGGTATAATGTAGTTGCTTCCAGTATGAAGTTGTGGAGCTGTCCGTGCTTCTTGTTCTGTTGAATTAATATATTTGTATAAATGTAACAGTCAAATTATAAAAAAAAAATGGTATAAAATTTACATTAAAGATATTATTTACCTGGTGAATGAACATATATAGAGGGGATTAAAACATGACTTTTTTACTCCTAAACAGAGAACATATCTCCCACCATATCTAATCATAACCAATTACCCACTCCACCTTAATAAAATGTATAAATTAAATCCCCATGTGGGATCATCAAGAAGTATTTGGTCTCCTGCTCTATGCCACCATACATCTACACACCAGACAAGGGTTTTCCTCAATTGTATTTTTACTCCTAACCTTTGATTTATTCACTGAAATGCTAATGGCAGGCCCCAGAAAAGGCGCTTAGATAGCAAGTAGGAAAAATATAGGGTTCATGCATTTGGCTGGAAATTAAAATATCATGTATGTATGATTTCATTCTTTATTTACTGCACTAAGTAAAAGCTCAAACAAGACATTGTAGGGTAGGGTACGGTAGGGTAGGGTAGGTAAGCTAATAAGGTTTATGCTAGTAAGGTAAGGTAAAGTAAGGTAAGGTAAGGTAAGGTGGGGTAAGGTAAGGTGGGGTAGGGTAGGGTAGGGTAGGCAGCCACAGATTTAAGGTGGGGTAGGGTAGGGTAGGGTAGGCAGCCACAAGAAATCTGAAGGTATCTCCATCTGTGGCAATAACCTCGAAGGATTATGTCTCATGAGCCTTGTTGTAGCGAGATCTGGCTCATAAAGGTGAGCACACATGCATAAACCGAAGTAGCGTTTGTTAGAACCTCAATATGGGGGTGTGAGGGAGTAGTGCGCAGGCCGTTGTCAACGAGAGGAGTTAGCCCGCGCATTTCACTAATGCTTAGTGACTGGGTGCACAATACTGCAAAAGACTCTCCCACATGACTAGGGTCTGTGCGTTCACTTGCAAAAGCTGTACGAGATGAAGCATGAACTCTCATCAGCGCTCCCGCAGGAGGTTGGCGAGTAGCCTTGCATGCTCCTTCAGGAGGATGCACAAGCTCGGATGGTGGCAAGCAAGGCTCAGAAAGCTTTCCTGCGTGCAGACGCACAGAAGAAAAGGCAGGCTCTTCCCCGTAAGGGAAGGAAGCCCGAAGTGGAGGTCTCGAATGGCCTATCTTCACAAAGCTCAGAGAGCTTTCTTGTGCTGTAGTGAAAGGTGTTGGTAGACAGGCATCACCATCTGCGGCAATAACCCTGAAGGGTTATAGCTCACAGGACCCGGAAGAGGCAGCAACCACAAGCGGTCGGCAGACATCACCATCTGTGGCAAAAACACTGAAGTGTTATCACTCACGAACCTCGTTGTGCACTGAGGGCACAAAGGGAGATGCGTTGACCGACATGCATCACCATCTGCAGGAATAATTCTGAAAGGGTGTAGATCATGAGACTTTTTGTGCAATAGGGGTACGATGGAAGAGGTGGTGACCACAAGCGGTCAGCATAAATCACCATCTAGGTGCTCCAAAGAGCAAATACTCCAAAGAGCTGGAAAGAGACATTGATGAATCAAGCATTTGTTTCAAAAACCCCGATGAGGGCTGACCACTAAGGTGAGGAGGGCCTTGCTCGTGAACAAGAAAGGTGCACAACACTGGGTGGAGAAGCCGATGCTTCTCATGCTGCAAGACCTCAACGCGTTGAGGGAACTCAGGTTGAGGGGGCGCCACGTAATCAGCAAGCATAGAAGTCTAATCAGCAAGCATAGAAGTCTGACAGTGGTCAGCTTCTGGGTCATATCGAAAGGATCACCTGACTGGTAGTGACTGGTAGTCTGCAACTGCTCATGTTTATGCATTGGATCTGCATGAACAAATGGAAGAGAAGATATGAAGGGTGCTGAAACTAAGTTCACAAGAAGCTCTGGAGGGTCACCCAGAATCTTGGATGGGAAGACCATGAATAACCCCTGGGAAGGCAGCTGTTCCCTTAACTGTAGCATCTCCAAAGGCTGTTCCTTAAAGGGGAGACCCAAAAGCCATAAAGAAGGAGAGATGCGCATGCGGCAACGAGCGAGAGTTCCCCAATATAGGGGAAGTGACAGTTTCTGCACCTAAGAGTTGACCAGGGTTCAGTCGATCACCACTCTTACCCATTCATCCATCGGAAGAGAACTAACAAGCAGAGAAAACGTGGAGGGAATGAGACACCGAAGTAAGAAGTTGGGAGTACTTCTCCCGTCATCTACTGAACTGCTCTCACTGGAAGCATGACTGACTACACCCTGAAAAAGTAAATAACCATTGATGTAAATAGACAATTTTATGTAAAGAGCTGACAAGGGGAGAGACATGCAGCACGTCTTCACTCTACAGAGCCAAAAGCAAAAGTGACGTCATATATCCCACTACATCCCGCTAATTAGCGGAAGACTGTTATACTAGTTTCAGCTTTGCCCAAAGTATTTTATCCATAGTAAAGATCAAAAGAGTTTGTATTAGGTGGAACACAGGGACTTTAGCAAACATAACCAAACACACATTACCTATGCTATGACTCCAGGTCTTTCTCTTTACTTACCAATGGGTTTCAAATGCCTGGAATAGCCTGTCTGATCCTAAAACTGTTTCACATGCAAACTTATAATAAAAACATTGGCCCATGTAACATATTGCTATTTCTCCTTACCGAAATCTAAGAGGTCGAAGCCCGAGGTCTTTCTGTAGCTAGGGGACTATTAATTGGAGTCCATTTTCTACTATTAGGTGAAGGTATAATGTAGTTGCTTCCAGTATGAAGTTGCGAAGCTGCTCGTGCTTCTTGTTCTGTTGAATTGATATATTTGTATAAATGTAACAGTCAAATATAAAAAAAAAAACTGGTATAAAATTGACATTAAAGATACTTTTTACCTGGTGAATGAACATAGATAGAGGGGATTAAAACATGACTCTTTTACTCCTAAACAGAGAACATATCTCCCACCATATCTAATCATAACCAATTACCCACTCCACCTTAATAAAATGTATAAATTAAATCCCCATGTGGGATCATCAAGAAGTATTTGGTCTCCTGCTCTATGCCACCATACATCTACACACCAGACAAGGGTCTTCCTCAATTGTATTTTTACTCCTAACCTTTGATTTATTCACTGAAATGCTAATGGCAGGCCCCAGAAAAGGCGCTTAGATAGCAAGTAGGAAAAATATAGGGTTCATGCATTTGGCTGGAAATTAAAATATCATGTATGTATGATTTCATTCTTTATTTACTGCACTAAGTAAAAGCTCAAACAAGACATTGTAGGGTAGGGTACGGTAGGGTAGGGTAGGTAAGCTAATAAGGTTTATGCTAGTAAGGTAAGGTAAAGTAAGGTAAGGTAAGGTGGGGTAGGGTAGGGTAGGCAGCCACAGATTTAAGGTGGGGTGGGGTAGGGTAGGGTAGGCAGCCACAAGAAATCTGAAGGTATCTCCATCTGTGGCAATAACCTCGAAGGATTATGTCTCATGAGCCTTGTTGTAGCAAGATCTGGCTCATAAAGGTGAGCACACATGCATAAACCGAAGTAGCGTTTGTCAGAACCTCAATATGGGGGTGTGAGGGAGTAGTGCGCAGGCCGTTGTCAACGAGAGGAGTTAGCCCGCGCATTTCACTAATGCTTAGTGACTGGGTGCACAATACTGCAAAAGACTCTCCCACATGACTAGGGTCTGTGCGTTCACTTGCAAAAGCTGTACGAGATGAAGCATGAACTCTCATCAGCGCTCCCGCAGGAGGTTGGCGAGTAGCCTTGCATGCTCCTTCAGGAGGATGCACAAGCTCGGATGGTGGCAAGCAAGGCTCAGAAAGCTTTCCTGCGTGCAGACGCACAGAAGAAAAGGCAGGCTCTTCCCCGTAAGGGAAGGAAGCCCGAAGTGGAGGTCTCGAATGGCCTATCTTCACAAAGCTCAGAGAGCTTTCTTGTGCTGTAGTGAAAGGTGTTGGTAGACAGGCATCACCATCTGCGGCAATAACCCTGAAGGGTTATAGCTCACAGGACCCGGAAGAAGCAGCAACCACAAGCGGTCGGCAGACATCACCATCTGCGGCAAAAACACTGAAGGGTTATCACTCACCAACCTCGTTGTGCACTAAGGGCACAAAGGGAGATGCGTTGACCGACATGGATCACCATCTGCAGGAATAATTCTGAAAGGGTGTAGATCATGAGACTTTTTGTGCACTAGGGCTACGATGGAAGAGGCGGCGACCACAAGCGGTCAGCATAAATCACCATCTAGGTGCTCCAAAGAGCAAATACTCCAAAGAGCTGGAAAGAGACATTGATAAATCAAGCATTTGTTTCCAAAACCCCGATGAGGGCTGACCACTAAGGTGAGGAGGGCCTTGCTCGTGAACAAGAAAGGTGCACAACACTGGGTGGAGAAGCTGATGCTTCTTATGCTGCTAGACCTCAACGCGTTGAGTGAACTCAGGTTGAGGGTGTGCCACGTAATTAGCAAGCATTGAAGTCTGACAGTGGTCAGCTTCTGGATTATATCGAAAGGACCACCTGACTGGTAGTGACTGGTAGTCTGCAACTGCTCATGTTTATGCATAGGATCTGCATGAACGAATGGAAGAGCAGATATGAAGGGTGCTGAAACTAAGTTCACAAGAACCTCTGGAGGGTGACCCATAATCTTCGATGGGAAGACCATGAATAACCCCTGGGAAGGCAGCTGTGCCCTCCGACTGTTCCCTTAACTGTAGCATCTCCAAAGGCTGTTCCTTAAAGGGGAGACCCAAAAGCCATAAAGAAGGAGAGTTGTGCATGCAGCAATGAGAGAGAGTTCCCCAGTATAGGGGAAGTGACAGTTTCTGCACCTAAGAGTTGTCCAGGGTTCAGTCGATCACCACTCTTACCCATTTGTCCATCGGAAGAGAACTAACAAGCAGAGAAAACGCGAAGGGAATGAGACACCGAAGTAAGAAGTTGGGAGTACTTCTCCCGTCATCTACTGAACTGCTCTCACTGGAAGCATGACTGACTACACCCTGAAAAAGTAAATAACCATTGATGTAAAAATGTTATTTTCATTAGTAAAATAAATTTTTGAATATACTTACCCGGTGATCATATAGCTGTCAGCTCTGCTGCCCGACAGAAAAACCTAAGGACAAAATACGCCAGCGATCGCTATACAGGTGGGGGTGTACATCAACTGCGCCATCTGTCGAGCAGGTACTCAAGTACTCCATGTCAACACAGAACCAATTTTCTCCTCGGCCCACTGGGTCTCTATTGGGGAGGAAGGGAGGGTCCTTTAATCTATGATCACCGGGTAAGTATATTCAAAAATTTATTTTGCTAATGAAAATAAAATTTTTCAATATTAAACTTAGCCGGTGATCATATAGCTGATTCACACCCAGGGGGGTGGGTAGAGACCAGCATTACATGTTGACATTATTATGAGCTAAGTATTTTGTATTTCATTTTAGCAGTTATTCAAAATAACAAACATAAAATAAATAAGTACCTGGTAAGGAAGTCGACTTGAACAATTACTCTGCCTTTTTAAGTACGTCTTCCTTACTGAGCCTCGCGATCCTCATAGGATGCTGAGCGACTCCTAGGAGCTGAAGTATGAAGGGTTGCAACCCATACTAAAGGACCTCATCAAAACCTCTAATCTAGGCGCTTCTCAAGAAATGACTTTGACCACCCGCCAAATCAAGTAGGGTGCGAAAGGCTTCTTAGCCTTCCGGACAACCCAAAAACAATAATAAAACATTTCAAGAGAAAGATTAAAAAAGGTTATGGAATTAGGGAATTGTAGTGGTTGAGCCCTCACCCACTACTGAACTCGTTGCTACGAATGGTCCCAGAGTGTAGCAGTTCTCGTAAAGAGACTGGACATTCTTAAGATAAAAAGACGCGAACACTGATTTGCTTTTCCAATAGGTTGCGTCGAATATACTTTGCAGAGATCTATTTTGTTTAAAGGCCACGGAAGTTGCGACAGCTCTAACTTCGTGTGTCCTTACCTTCAGCAAAGCTTGGTCTTCCTCATTCAGATGGGAATGAGCTTCTCGTATTAACAGTCTGATAAAATAGGATAAAGCATTCTTTGACATAGGCAAAGATGGATTCTTAACTGAACACCATAAAGCTTCAGACGGGCCTCGTAAAGGTTTTTAAATAGAACTTAAGAGCTCTTACAGGACATAAGACTCTAGTTCATTTCCAACCATACGATAAGTTTGGAATATCGAACGATATTGGTCAAGGCCGAGAAGGCAGTTCGTGTTTGGCTAGAAAACCAAGCTGTAGAACATGTAGCCGTTTCGGATGAGAATCCGATGTTCTTGCTGAAGGCATGAATCTCACTGACTCTTTTAGCTGTGGCTAAGCATATCAGGAAAAGAGTCTTAAAGGTGAGATCTTTCAGGGAGGCTGATTGTAGCGGTTCGAACCTGTCTGACATAAGGAATCTTAGTACCACGTCTAAATTCCAACCAGGTGTAACCAAACGACGCTCCTTCGTGGTCTCAAAAGACTTAAGGAGGTCTAGTAGATCTTTATTGTTGGAAAGATCTAAGCCTCTGTGACGGAAGACTGATGCCAACATGCTTCTGTAACCCTTGATAGTGGGAGCTGAAAGAGATCGTTCTTTCCTCAGATATAAGAGAAAGTCAGCTATTTGAGTTACAGAGGTACTGGTCGAGGATACGGATACTGACTTGCACCAGTTTCAGAAGATTTCCCACTTCGATTGGTAGACTCTAAGGGTGGATGTTCTCCTTGCTCTAGCAATCGCTCTGGTTGCCTCCTTCGAAAAGCCTCTAGCTCTCGAGAGTCTTTCGATAGTCTGAAGGCAGTCACACGAAGAGCGTGGAGGCCTTGGTGTACCTTCTTTGCGCGTGGCTGACGTAGAAGGTCCACCCTTAGGGGAAGTGTTCTGGGAACGTCTACTAGCCATCGAAGTACCTCGGTGAGCCATTCTCTCGCGGGCCAGAGGGAAGCAACTAGCGTCAACCTTGTCCCTTCGTGAGAGGCGAACTTCTGCAGTACCTTGTTGACAATCTTGAACGGAGGGAATGCATATAGATCTAGATGTGACCAATCTAGTAGAAAGGCATCTATATGAACTGCTGCTGGGTCCGGGATTGGTGAGCAAAATATTGGGAGCCTCTTGGTCATCGAGGTTGCGAAGAGATCTATGGTTGGCTGGCCCCAGGTGGCCCAAAGTCTCTTGCATACATCCTTGTGGAGGGTCCATTCTGTTGGAATTATTAGTCCCTTCCGACTGAGACAATCTGCCATGACATTCAAGTTGCCTTGGATGAACCTCGTTACTAGTGAAATGTCTAGACCTTTTGACCAGGTGAGGAGGTCCCTTGCGATCTCGTACCATGTCAGAGAGTAGGTACCTCCTTGCTTGGAGATGTACGCCAAAGCCGTGGTGTTGTCCGAGTTCACCTCCACCACTTTGCCTTGAAGGAGAGACCTGAAGCTTTTCCAGGTCAGACGTACTGCCCGTAGCTTCTTGCAGTTGAAATGCATTGTCCTTTGACTCGAGTTCCATAATCCCGAGCATTCCCTACCGTCTAATGTCGCACCCCAGCCTACGTCCGATGCGTCCGAGAAGAGAACGTGGTTGGGAGTCTGAACAGTCAGGGGAAGACCCTCTCTAAGGTTGATATAGTCCTTTCACCAAGTCAGACCAGACTTTATCTTTCCGGAAACCGGGATCGAGACCGCTTCTAGCGTCTTGTCCTTTTTCCAGTGAAAAGCTAGATGGTATAGAAGAGGACGGAGGTGTAAACTTCCTAGTGACACAAATTGATCCACGGATGACAGTGTCCTTACCAGACTCATCCACAGCCTGACTGGGCAGCGTTCCTTCTTCAGCATCTTCTGGATGGATAGCAGGGCTGGGGGTTGATCGTCTTGTTCAGCAACGTCCTCATCAGAGGGTTCCTCATCCGAAACTGATGAGGAAACGGCAACGGAGTGGGCAACGTCTGACTCGCTGAATCCGGTCGCACTGGTGGATGCGTGACGGAGCCGGACGCAATATCATGGTACTGCTGCACAGTCTGTGAACTGTCAACAACCATGGGTGCGCGAGGAAGTACAGCGTCAACCCGAAACTGTCTAGACTGTCTGGGTTGTGCAGTCAACACCCTACCGGGTTGCTGAGGTTGACGCACTGCGTCACAACAAGTCACCTCTGCTGGTTGTTGAACGTCTTCCTAGTGAAACACTGAACGTCAACAACCACCTCCGAGCGTCGCTTAACGTCAACGTGCGACTGGCAACCCACACTGGGTCGCATCGGTGGAGGAACCACCTCAACTGGCAGACGCGAGTAGGATACCTCAGCGTCAACAGGGCGCACAACCAACCGGTTGGAAGGTTGTTGGCCAGAAGGTTCTTCTCCGTATTTAAGTCCTCTATCAAGGACACAAGCTTGGACTGCATGTCTTGCAGCAAAGCCCATTTAGGGTCTACGGGAGCAGGTGTGGCAACAGACGGGGTTAGCGACTGAGGCGGAACCATTTACCATCCCTGGAAGCCTTGTTATGTGTGACATAATAGTACAGCAAAACTTCAAAGGCTCGACAAAAGTTGAGAAAGTTGACCTGTAAACAACTTGGAGCGTCTCCTGGCTAGGCGCCAGGGCGAGTCTACCAGAATTGAGAAGTCTACCTGGGCAGAGGCATGAACTCCCAAGCCGAGAACTTCTCTCGTGTCCTATCAGACTCTCGCTCTATAAGCCAGCTTAAAAGAAGGGAAATCAAAGGCTGTATCCCTAAAACTCCTCCTGGTGCAAAAACCAGTCGCCTAGCCAACGTAACGCTCTCTAGGAGAGCGAGAGAGCACTGGCTTAACAACAACGGCTTCGAAGTAGCTAGGCCTAGTGTAAGTTCTGACGTTAGGCGAACGAGGAGCAGCAGTTACAAGATCCGGACGAAGATCCTTAAAAAATCATCATGATTTAATTAAAGTCCATAGGAGGCTAAGCAGCTTAAGGCTCCTCTCCAAATGACAGAGTCCTCAAAGGAATATCAGTAGGAGGGAGAACAGCACTTTCTCATCTACAGGAACCTTGTCCGAGAAAAGCTAGGTTATCTCAGTGAGGGTCTCACTGGTGCATTAGCAGCAGACCAGAGGGCAACGTTATGTAACTGCTTGACAGTCTGTGAACTGTCAAAAACTGAACTGTCAACCACAACAGGTGCGTGAGGACATACAGCACTGGTGCATTAGTAGCAGTCCAGAAGGAAACGTCATGTAACTGCTTGACAGTCTGTGAGCTGGCAACAACCATAGCTGTGTGGGGAAGCCTCTACTCCTGACTGACTAGTCTGCTGCGGGCGAGTAGCGGTAACCACAGTGGGTTGCGGAGGTTGAAGCACAGCGTCAAAACAAAGCAACTTAACTCCACCCTCCTGTTGTTGTGGTAACTCGCGAACGTCAACGGAGGGTAGCGTGCGTCTGTGAACGTCAACGTGCGGCTGGCAGGGTACACTGCGCATGGGTGGTGGAACTCTCACAGGCGGAGTGCGGGAGCAGGTAGCGTCAGCGTCTACTGTACGCACAACCGTGGTTGGTTGTAGGCTAACGGGTGCAGCGTCAACCTTCTCCGCACGATACTCCTGCATAAAAGATGCTAACTGTGTCTGCATAGACTGTAGCAAAGACCACTTAGGGTCTACAGCAGCAGGTGCGGCAACAGACGGTGTTACTGCCTGTTGCGGTACCGCTTTGCCTCTCTTAGGAGGTGTGCAGTCATCGGAAGACTGTAGCGAGTCCGAACTGACCCAGTGGCTACACCTGGGCCGTTGGACTTGCGCGGAAGGGACCGACTTGCGCTTAATAAGCTGCGAGACCTTGGTCCAAGGTTTCTTACGAGAAACCTCTTCCGCAGACGAGAAGTAAATGGGCTCTCTCGTCTTTGTGTGGGTGGGGCGATCTTGGGTAGATACGCCCGAAACCACGGAGGGAAAACGTCTGTTCGTTGATCAAGGCCTGACGAACCCATAAGTCGTTCGACATTACTTCTCCCCTGGGCTTGGGAGCTTGCAAGAGGTCCCGGACTAGGTGAACGACAGGCACGAACAGACGAACCCTCGGACGCAACACTGTAACACTTTGCGCATATCACTTTATCACTTCGATTTTCTGTTTTGCACTTATTTCACTGAAATCGAAACTTTTACTGATTTCTACCTGAAACACGCAATCCTACCCTTCATTAAAAGGTAGTAATTGCGAAAACAGTCGTATAATGCAACAGAAAACATATATAAAGATAAAGAATTCAGTGGCTGGGAAAGAGACTAAACACTAGTTCAAATAAACTATGTTTACAATCTCTCACCGCACATAGCCTGGGGATAAGAAAAAAACCCTAGAAACGTTTTACCTTCTTCCCCGTACAGCGACTAGGGAGGAGAGTAACACAAGAACAACGTTACCCGCTGAACGGAACGTTTTTTCTCCTCTCTCTCCCTCCGTCTCTATCTCTCTCTCTCTTTCTCTCTTGATTTCGCACCTGAGAGAAGAGCCCAATTATATATCGTCAAAACATGTTATTTGGCTAAAGGAAAAAACTGAAAGGTTTTCCAAATAAAAAGTTCCTTTAATTAGAATTTAAACCATTTAAGCTAAGAAAGAATGAACGAAACGTCAGAATCGGTTTACTCTTACTGCAAAGTGAAACCGTGATACACTCTCTCTCTATCGTAACGATAGAGCGCATGTTGAACGTCCTGAACGTCAACAACTGCGTAGTCTAAAAAAACTAAACGTTAGTTCATCTTTGAAAACAGTACGAGACTATCAAAGAAATTCTTTCATAAAACATTAAATTTAAAAAGTTTTAAATTCTTTAAAGGATAAATACGATATAACGGCCTCAACGTTGATTAACTTTGGTTCCAAGTTAGGACCGCCTACTATCAGGAAAGGTAGCATATAAACAAAACAAGAAAATTTATTTTCATATGTTTATAATAAATGGAAAGTTAATCGAAGAGGCCTAATAAAGGCGGAGAGATATAAAATATATAGATCTATAACGTGTTAAGCAAAATTACTAAAAACCTAAACACACTTCCGTCTAAGGGAAGGGTCGGCCATTTAAAAGTGAAAGAGAGTCCATACTCTCTTTGTCACCAAAATTAAATCTATCCAAAACGAGTTCAAGTTTTGAGATGAAGATAAAACCCCTGCATAGCGAAAGCTCAAAACTGGAATAGTGTACTTCACCAAATAGTTGTGAAAACAAATCCAGTTAGTAACAGCGTATTTAGTAGGTCTTGCCAGTGGCACAACAGAGAGAAAATTGGTTATGTGTTGACATGGAGTACTTGAGTACCTGCTCGACAGATGGCGCAGTTGATGTACACCCCCACCTGTATAGCGATCGCTGGCGTATTTTGTCCTTAGGTTTTTCTGTCGGGCAGCAGAGCTGACAGCTATATGATCACCGGCTAAGTTTAATATTGAAAAAGACAATTTTATGTAAAGAGCTGATAAGGGGAGAGACATGCAGCACGTCTTCACTCTACAGAGCAATAAGCAAAAGTGACGTCATATAACCCACTACATCCCGCTAATTAGCGGCAGACTGTTATACTAGTTTCAGCTTTGCCCAAAGTATTATATCCATAGTAACAATCAAGAGAGTTTGTATTAGGTGTTGGAACACAGGGACTTTAGCAAACATAACCACACACACATTACCTATGTTATGACTCCAGGTCTTTCTCTTTACTTACCAATGGGTTTCAAATGCCTGGAATAGCCTGTCTGATCCTAAAACTGTTTCACATACAAACTTATTATCAGAACATTGGCCCATGTAACATATTGCTATTTCTCCTTACCGAAATCTAAGAGGTCGAAGCCCGAGGTCTTTCTGTAGCTAGGGGACTATTAATTGGAGTCCATTTTCTACTATTAGGTGAAGGTATAATGTAGTTGCTTCCAGTATGAAGTTGTGGAGCTGCCCGTGCTTCTTGTTCTGTTGAATTAATATATTTGTATAAATGTAACAGTCAAATTATAAAAAAAAACTGGTATAAAATTGACAAAGATATTTTTTACCTGGTGAGTGAACATATATAGAGGGGATTAAAACATGACTTTTTTACTCCTAAACAGAGAACATATCTCCCACCATATCTAATCATAACCAATTACCCACTCCAGCTTAATAAAATGTATAAATTAAATCCCCATGTGGGATCATTAAGAAGTATTTGGTCTCCTGCTCTATGCCACCATACATCTACACACCAGACAAGGGTCTTCCTCAATTATATTTTTACTCCTAACCTTTGATTTATTCACTGAAATGCTAATGGCAGGCCCCAGAAAAGGTGCTTAGATAGCAAGTAGGAAAAATATATGGTTCATGCATTTGGCTGGAAATTAAAGTTTGGTTCATGTATTTGGCTATAAATTAAAGTATCATATATTTACCCTTCCATTCTATATTTACTGCACTTAGTAAAAGCTCAAATATGACAATGTAGGGTAGGGTAGGGTAGGGTAGGCAAGGTAAGCTAAGGTAAGGTTATGTTATGTTGTTAGGGTAGGGTAGGGTAGGGTAGGGTAGGTTAGGGTAGCATAGATAAGGGTAACTAAAGGTAGGTATAGTAAGGATAGGTATGGTAAGAGTAGGTAAGCACAGGTATGAGGTATAGTAAGAGTTAGTTAAGTAAAGGTAAGGTAGGGTAAGGTAAGGTAAGGTAAGGTAAGGTAAGGTAAGGTAGGGTAGGGTAGGGTAGGGTAAGGTAATGTAAGGGTAGGGTAAGGGAAGGGTAGGGTAGGGTAAGGTTAGTGAAGGGTAGGGTAAGGTAGGGTAGGGTAAGGTAAGGGTGGGTTAGCTAAGTTAAGGTTAGGTGAGGTACGGTATGGATAGGATAGCTAAGGTAAGGGTGTAAGGTAGGGTAAGCAAGGGTAGGGTAAGGGAAAGTTAAGAGCAAGTAAGGTATGAGTAGGTAAGAGAGTAGGTAAGGTGAAGGCAGGCAAGGTAAGAGTAGGTAAGGTCAGGACAAGCAAAGTATGTATATGTAAATTATGCGTGGGTAAAGTATAGTTAGGAAAGTTAAGATTAAATAAAGTATAGGTATGAAAGGTAAGGTTAGGTAATGTGAGAGTCATTAAGGTTAGATGAGGTAAGGTAGGGTAAGATGAGGTAAGGTAGGATGAGGTAAGGTAGGATAAGATAAGGTAAGGATAGGTAAGGTAAAGTGAGGTTAGATAAAGTAAGGGTAGGTAAAGTGAGGTTAGGTAAAGTGAGGTTAAGTAAAGTAAGGTTAGGTAAAGTGAGGTTAAGCAAGGTAAGGTAGTTAAGAAAAGGGTATGTAAGGTAAGAATGGGTACGATAGGGGCACCAAAGTGAGGTTAGGTAACTACAATATAAACGAGAGAGTATTTTGTAAATTTTATTTTCGTAATTATGCTCGGTGGATTTTGAGAAAGCATTTGATAGCATTTCACGTAGTATGCTAAGAAAATATGAGGCACTATGAGATACCAGAAAAGATTGTAAACCTCAATGGTTATGCATAGTGGAACTTGATGGTAGTCTTACAGATACATTTGAGGTCAAGACTGGAGTACTACAGGGTGGAATACTGTCCCCTCTGTTGTTTATTATGGTGATTGATTATGTTATGAACAAGGTAATGCAAGGAATGAATAATGGCATTCACTGTTAAGTGGATCAGAGATTATGTGATCTTGAATACGCAGATGATATAGTTCTAATTGTTTCTACAATGGTTGAAATACAGGAAATGATTGATAGGTTAGTAATGGAGGGGAGAAAGATTGGATTGGTGATCAACTCGAGAAAGACAGAGATCATGCATATTACAGGGCAATGTAACAGTAACAAAACTACTTTTTCTTATAGAAAAAATTATGCTCTTAGAAAATGACACTCGTTCTTGTCGCAAATGAATAGTTTCAGAAATATATATATATATATCTATATCCTACGGTAATGGGGGACCCCCAGTGGGAACTTGGGGTTTTGGGTGGGGAAAACACACTTGGGAAATGATGTATAGCCGTAAAACAAGCCTTTTCTTCTCTATACATTACCTTCTTGGATTTATAATAACCGGAGGAAAAGACAAAACAGTATACAGTGATGCCTACGGATACGAAAGTAATACGTTCAGGATACGGTTTCGTATCCTGGTTTTTTCGTATCCTGAGTCGCGTTTTACATGTAAATAGCCTAATCCGTTCCAAGCCTTACAAAAAGTCACCTTTTCTTTCATAAACACGATAAACTGTAGTAATAAACATGCAATGCAGCCATTTCTATCATTCAATAATTAACCCCACCGTTAAAAACAGCCTAATCCATTCCAGAAACCACCATGAGATTATTCAATAATGTAGTTATAGCCTAGTTATCCCCTCCAAGCCCTAAGAAAACGGTCCATTTTCTTTACTACTGTATAAAAGTTATGGTACTGTATGTAAAGCATTTGGATCAGTGAAGGTGTATTGTTACCTGTACATCTAAATTAAGGGTTGATACCCTGAAAAAAAAAGGTACTGTACTCTCGGCGACGAGTTGGGATCTCGTAAGCTTTTCGTATCCTGAAAATTTTTTCGTATACTGGGGCATAAAAAGCTTTGTATCGCTTTTCGTATCCTGAATTTTTCGTAAGCAGAAACTTTCATATCCAGAGGTATCACTGTAACTGTATAAACTTTGGGGCGTCGTTGCAAAGACTATTCCTCATGAAAAAATACAGTAACCAGTGCTGCCAATGCCTGATGTAGAACAAATGTTAGCATTCCATGCTAACATTAGCACACTCACGTACGTACGTTCGTACATACCAGTTTTCGATCTTCTGCGCAAAAACCCCGCCTCCCTACGCAGAAACTTTTCCCCCACCAATAGGATTTCTTCTTCCCTAACCGTGAAATGTAACTCTCCGTCTCTCTACCAGCTCTGTTCAAGTTTATTACATGATTAATTATGTAATAACCCCGTATACATTATTTTTTACCCTAGAATTACTCGTTTTATTATCCTATACCTTATAAAATCAACTCATTTTATATTCCCATTCAATATTATTTATCATACATCGCATTTTATCTTCCTATATTGGTTTTATTCCTTTTGCTATTTCTTTGTCACAAGCCAGATTTCACATAAATACTTGCTCTATACAAGTTTCCCTATCCAGTTCATTCATGTTTACCCTCTAGACTCCGTTGTTTTCCCGTTAACCAATCACGATCCTATACGTATTCAAAGTTTACACAAGGGGGTTGTCAGTTAATATTTCCCTACCCCCTTCCTTTATCTCTTTAACTGGTCTATTCATACCCCTTGCACCAAATCCTTTTCGCTGGAACCTTTGTCCTTGTAAGGTGTACGTCATTTCAAGCGAGATTTATTTTTTCGTATTTTGCCATGGAGGAAGTTATATAAACTTGTATCGGCTGCAGTATTCCATACCTAAAAGCATTTGCTAAATTATATGGTGATTTTTATGATTCATCATCCAATGTTGATAATTTCCTTAAAATACACGATATAATTCCTCACCGTTTACAGTGTCCCAAGTGCCGTTCCCTCCTATCTTACAAGAAAGACATTCACGTGTTGTATTGTAATACCGAAACCAAGATACCTAAAACCAAAAAGAAATGTCGGTGTCGTTATACCGTTACTTCTTATAAAGGTACATTTTAGGAAAAAGTCGCCTACCCCCTTGGAAGATATTATTTAAAGTTAAACCGTCAGTCTCACACTCCTGTGTCCCGCAAGTTTCGACGTCCCCTTCTTAAGTCATTCAACAAAAGTCATTATATGTGTTTTGTGACCTGTTAACTTCTAGGTTAGGTTAGGTGGGTTTGTTAGGTTCTGAACCCTTTTTGTACCTTTTTATATAGTGTAAAGTGTATAGGAACAATTCATTAAAATACACATGATAATATTACCGTAGCATTGCTACCGTTAGCAATACCTTTGTAACGTTGTTAACAGTGTATAATTGGTAACGTTCCTTATTTTAACATTCCTAGTATATACGAGAGTTTTGTGACCTGGGAACCCCTAGGTTAGGTTAGGTGGGTTTGTTAGGTTCTGTACCCTTTTTGTAATTTTTATATATTGTGTAACTGGCATTATTACCGTAACACTCCCAGGCATCGTTGATAACACTGTGTATCATGGGTAAAGCTGCTAATGTTATCGTTCGCAGTACATTCGTGAGTGAAGTGACACCGTTGAACAAGTGCTTATATTTAAATATTTTAATACAACACATATGACAACAGTGGTTATATTTAGCCATTTTAACAGAAAATATATTGTTTTCCTGTAGAAAATAACGTGATTTAACCGTTTTTCACCTTCATTTCATATGTAATAACAGCAACCAATTCGGCAACTTGAAGTTGGTCGAATTGGTTGATCTGTTTGTTTGCGGTTGAAATGAAGGTCAAATTCGGTTAAATCACGTTATTTAATATAAGAAAACATATATTTTCTGTTAGAAATCACACCCTGTAATACAATACAACTTTACCAAGTAATCATCATTACCAGCAATGGATCACTAGTTACAGAATTCAAGGAGACATTAGGGAGGGCAGAGCAAGCAATAGCCAGGCTAAAACAGTTTGAAGATCAAATCGACTACCAAATTACATCAAAATCCTAATATACATTTCACTTGTAAGATCGATATCAACTTGTGGGCACCAGTCGTGGTACAGCACTGTAACAACTGATGTAAAATCTCTTGCCTTTGAAAATACAGCATTGAGAAGGATTTTGGGAATCAATGGCAGCAGCAATAATAAAGGCAGCAGCTATAACAAAGGCTGCGGGAGATTACATATGAGAATTGGGTTGAACTGAGAGATGGTACAGGAAAGAGACATAAGACTATCCACCGAGGAACTATACATCCTATGGCTTCCAGAGCATTAAGATAATTTGGTTTGCTTTATTGCCTTATTAAATCCTATTTAAAAAACGCCCAAAGATACGCCCTACGCAAATCTGTACCGTTAAGTATACTCTAAGGGTAGGCCTAATCTAGCATGAAGTTGCTTGGTCTTGAAAGAAATATAGGCCTACTTCAAGATACACTTCTATTATTATTATTATTATTATTACTACTATCCAAGCTACAACCCTAGTTGGAAAAGCAAGATGCTATAAGCCCAGGGGCTCCAACAGGGAAAAATAGCCCAGTGAGGAAAGGAAATCAGGCTAATCTCACCAAGAATAAAAGACAAACATTAACTGTAAAATAATTTGAATATCATGAAGTTATTGAGCATTACCTTCACAGTAAATGAAACAGACGAAATTCACAGCACAGTTCAATATATATCGCCGTTCCTTGTTGACATGGAGGAGAAACAAATGACGTATGGGAGAAATTTTTCTTCCAAAATCTCAGATTCTCGGGAAGCTCTTTCTCAGTTGGAACCAGTGTTGCCAGATGGGTTAGCCTAAAAATCCTTAAAAGTCGTGAAAAAAATCCCCAAAACCGCCCAAAAATCCCCATTTCCAGATATATATTTTCTTATAATATGGAAATTACTCACTATACTTCATGTAATTGTAAGTAAACTAATTTCAACAATATAAAGGTTTACTCATCTCTGTTTTTTCTTCATAGAAATACGTACAGAAGATCGTCACCTGTCATCCAAAATCCCCAAATCTAAGGATAAATCTCCAAATCTAGGGAAAAATTCCCATATCTGGCACCGCTGGCTGGAACTCACTTGGTGCAGTGTTGCCACTTGCCAGTAGGGTTAGTGTAAAAATTCCTAAAACTCATGATAAAAAATCCCCATTTTCACAAATATATTTTCTTCTGGTCACGTAGGGTTTAGTAATATACTGCATATAAGTGCAAGATAACTAATTTCAACAATATAAATGTTTGTTTCTTCGTAGAAATTGGTACAGAATATCTCCATCAGACATCCCACACCCCCAAATTTAGGGATAAATTCCCGTATCTGGCAACACTGACTTGGTGACTTCGAGAATCTCGAGAAAAAATAAGATATAGTTTCGTATCTACGATTTGCTCCTGTAAATTATAAAATAATACTATTTTTTTTATAAACCATGGACAGTACAGTAAACGTGGAATTATATTTTATAACTTAATTATGAATAGTAACAAGAAAGTTGACTGACGAGCGTTTCCTTATTCTGTTTAAGGACTGATTTTCTAGTCCTATAAATGGACTACATTATCTTATAATTAATTATTATTAATAAATTATGAATATTCAACACTAAAAAGTTATACATATAACTTAAAACATTAAATAAATCTAGATTTCTGCTGGCAGACGATTTTCTAATAAGTAAACAAAACTAGAGTTCATCCAATTGTTTTATTTAACGCTAATTTTAAATATTTTGAAATATGAGCTGTTTATTTCCTCTTATGACTTATAGATGTTTATTTTCCATTTAAGGCTTTTAATTTAAGAAATTCATGGACACTGCGATGGTATGGACACCTACTGACAGAAAACACAACTAATTATGCTAATAAAAATATCAAATTAGTGAATTATGCAAAAGTATTTTGTGCAAGACGTGCTCAATATGATGAATGAAATTTACGACGTATATCATAGAAATTGTATCTACTTTTATTGGCATTCGTAATATACTGGATTTCTGGGATAGAAACTGGAGAAAATATATATATTTTTAAAAACGGCTAGCAACTTCTGCCTTTTCTAGATTAGTCATGAATATATCTATGGTTTAATGTTTAAAATAATTTTGTATTAAATATATATTTCATAAAAAATCACTAGATGAATAAAGTTTAGTTACAGTATTTATACTTTTAATGCCGGACCTTCCTTCAAAATCAGATACTTCAAAGGTATTTTGTTTTCTTGTTTGGTAAAACAAGTGGCAGACCAGTTTCCATAACTGCCACGTGGCATAGAATGAAAATATAATATTCACAGTAAATTAACCTTAAAGATGCAATGGAATTAAAATTTGATTAAACAAAATACTATCTAAAGATCGTGTGTTTTTATGTGTTTATTATCACATATGAACACAAAGCAAGAGACATAACTGAAAGACCTTCTTTATAAGCTTATATACCAGTAGAATGTCATTATAAAGACAATATATTCCTTCCAAATTGAATTTAATTAATCAATAATGCATATTCAACACTGGAAATATCTACTTTTAACCCAAAACGTAATAAAATATAGATTTTCTGTTGGCAGACGATTTTCTAACAGGGAAACCAAACTAAAATATTAAAATACTACAAAAGACATCATCCGACTGTTTATTGTAACATTAAAACTGATTTCTTAAGATATTGGCTGTCTAATCTATTCAATGATTTTTCAGTATTTATACATTCTATTAGGGTTGTAATCCCAAGAAGTTCATGGGCACTGCGATGGTAAGGACCCTTACTGACAGTAAAAGTAACTATTCGAGATACCTTTATGAATTATGCAAAGGTATTTTTGTGCGATATGTGCTCCTTATAATCAATTAAAATTAAAACGTATATGATAATTATTATATTTTCTTTAATTCCCAACCTTAATATATTGAATTCTTGAAATAGAAACTGGTAAAAATCTAAAATTATAAAAACTTCTGGCAACTTTTCTCTTTTCTAGATAGTCATAAATATCTCTATTGTTTAATGTTAAGAATATTGTCGTATTAAATTTATATTCTATAATAAATCACTAGATATATAAAGTTGAAATCCAGTTTATATACTTTTAATGCCACATTTTCCTTCAAACTCAGATGATTTAAAGGTATTTTGTTTTCT
>NC_090725.1:298320482-298382982 GCF_036898095.1 Palaemon carinicauda | reverse complement strand
TTTGTTTTGTTTTGTTATAGAGTCGCCTTAGCAAATTTATGAGTTAATGCCTCTAGGGATATTACCTTCCATAACTTGTATAATTGTACGATTTAAAATTAGTAAGATATACTTAAGAATAGTAAAACTATCACCATAAACTGAAAGTAGATAGTATCTTAAAATCTAGGATTGATAGTTTTTGCTGTCTGATTGTGATGTTGGCAGATTCCAGAAAGATTTCAACTTTTTTGCAATAAATATTCAAATCTATTTCTACTTTATCATCAGGTAACATTTCTAAGCCTGAAAATCTGTTTCGGCACTATAACAATCCTTTTTACTACTTGTGTTATCTTAGTTTTTCAATGTCATATCTGAGAATTATAAGTTAGGTTTTCATTACTTTTCCTGGTCTTCAACTTAGTGTCTCAAGTGTCTAGTAGTGACTTTTTACATTATTGATAAATGGTCAAGTTGGTTACGATATTTTCCGCAGGAAGATGTCCAAGTATGCTTTTGTAGCCTATATCTGTGTTCAAGCAATGTGTTCCCTATTATCAGTTCGTGAGAAAAAATAAGAAAGAAAAACCTTCTTGCTGATATGGAGTGCCATGCTCTCTCCCAGAATGTAGAAACCACGTTCCTCCATCTAAGTCTTTTTTTTTTTTAATCCAGCCAAGTCTTCTTTCAGTGAATACACATATCCAGGCCATATATTACAAGAACTGACAAAGGCTGCTCTAATTTGCCTTCTTAGTTCAATTTTGGACACTAAGTTTCCATGATGTTAAGCTTTACTCTGGATTTTTAAACTTAATTAAGATCTTTATTTATTTATCGTGAGATACTTTGCACCCTTCTCCCACTTGAAAGGGTTGCACTGGACCAAGGGACATTTCTACCATTGTTTGCATAGAAATATATATATATATATATATATATATATATATATATATATATATATATATATATATATATATATATATATATATATATATATATATATATATATACACACACACACACACATTGTCGAGTAATGGTTTTTACATTTTATATTCCATGAACTCTGGTTCTTTTAAAAATATATTTGATTGCTAATTTTTAAGTTTCCTTGTTTAATTTTTAATATAAATTCTATTAACTTAAAATATATTTACAAACTGAAACATACGAAATTAACGAACTTCGTGTATAACACCAGGAACTTCTAAAATAATATAAAGGTCTATTGAAGATCTTGCGAGTATAATCATGATAAGGAAAAGTACTGTTCGTGATTACAGTCTGATGAAGAATCACGTGTATCTAAGGATGAAATAAGATCCAATGACCAAGAGTCTAAGGTCTAGGACCAATAATGAAGACTGGCCAAGGTCTAAGGAGTTCTGCAAAATATAAACATTTACAACAATATAACTTGATATAATATAAAAGTTCTTGACGGCAGAAAATGCACATTTAAGTAAAACTTGATTCTAACCTTATTGTTTATACATTATAAACTATCAAACACTCACAGGTTAACATATGACATTTCCAATACACAAACAATCTTCATTAGTTATACAGTATACCCTTATAAACACTAAATCACTTTAACACACATTATATAATACACTAATACATAGAACAATTTGAATAAAGGAGTCTTTTCAGTACTTATTGTTACGGATGGCTAGGTGTCAAGTAGTGATAAGAGAAATGCCGGGAACTCTCCATGTTGAGAATAATAAAAAAAAAAAAAAGTTCAACCAAATAAACAAAGTAATAACTTCTTTAGTCCATGGAGTAAAAACATATACAAGAGATGGCAGCACAGCATTCCTCGACACACACAAATAATCTATATGTATATGTTGTTATGCTGAATTTGTCTAAAGAGAGTGTGCAATGATAAGATGTGATATATAATAAAGGAGACAAAAACTAAAGGAAAGCTTAACCTAACTTATATTTGAATAAGACTTATATGTAGATATAATTTATACATATCTAGGTTTATCTTTAAATAATCCAATCACCACATAAGAAAACTTAATGCACAACTCCTAATCAAATAAAGTAATGACATAAAAACCAATTCCTGCGGGAGCAAATTACGAAATACTTGGAGATAATTGAATTTAACCTTTACAGTTACACAGACTCGGTGAATCTACTCTTAAAAAAAAAAAACAACTTAAAACTATTAAAGTATAGCAGCAAGAATAACAAAATGCAAACAATAACAGTTCAATACAATGACATAAATTTCATGAATGTACATATTGAACACAAAAAGAGACAAATATCAAGATACTTCTTAACATGTCCCTCCCCTTAAGGGGAGACATGTACATCCAAATAACAAACTAATAGATTAGAACTTTTGGATACAGAAGCAAAAGGAAGGATGTCGGCAATGAGGTTTAATCTTGCCTTTGATATGCAATACCCCAATGTTATACTGCTGCAGGACCAAGGCCCATAGAGTTAATTTTGATTTTTTTTTATTCTACTTACAAAAGACAATGGATTACGGTCAGAAAAAAAAACTATACAAGAGATGGATTATCTATTAATTTTATATATATGATATAATTAGATGATTTATATACGAATCAAGATTTTTCAAGAGCATGAAGGAGAGCCCAAGCTTCCTTTTCCAATGTACTCTAGGAACTGAGGCGGCTTCACTTTACTTAAATAAGAAATATGGTGTAGTAAATTATCGTCACTGGTCCGCATCAAAACTGCTCCTTCAGCCACATCACTAGCTTCTTTGATAAACAGCTTGTCCGATTCAGATTCCTTCAAAACGAAGACTTCAAGACAAAACTTTGATAGCTTCAAAGGCACGTTGATGATCTGTCCACTGGCATCAGTCTTAGGGCTGACGATATTAATCAGAGGTACAGCAACTTCTGAAGAGTTCGGACAGAACCTCGTAATAAGATCTGTGCTGCCTTGTTTATAGGAGTAGGCAATAATGTGATGCATGCAACTATCATACTTGGGTGCAATCATTCCGCTCCCGACATCCATGACCCAAGTTACAAAACTTTTCCCAATAGTAGCTTTCTGCCAAGTCTTTTCTAAGGCCAAGAAACAGGCCTCACATTTTTTTAATGTTCTTTCCAAGTACTATCGTGGACCAATGTCATCAAAGGTAACATTTCTCATCTGAAACAAAACAGTAAAGATGTTAAGGTTTCAACAGCATTTGTCATTTCAAAGGGAAGAATAGTATTGAAATTAACTACAGACATGACCCAGGCAGAAGCTTTCTTAGCATCTTCTGTCAAGGGTACTTTATAGTATCATTTTGACAAAAAGTTGAAAATTTAGAATTTACAACAGCAATAATGAAAAATCTTATCAAAGGATAGTGGCGCTAATGGTATCATATTCCTGGAAGATTTCAACTTTTTTTTTTTTTTTAGGGTAAAACCTACCCGACCCCAACAAGTAATTATGCAATAGGCTTGACTTTCTATCTTTATGCTAGTCATGGCAAGTAGTAAATTAATATTAAAATAATATACTGTAGTATTTTTTTGACATACCTTTTATTCGAAGAGCTGCTATGTCTTTTAAGTAATCAGGTTTCTCTCTGAAATCAGAACAAAAATAAATTGAACCATAAACATCCTTTTCAAAAAGTACTTAAATGGATATGAAATTTATCACTAAAACTTGAATATTGTATTTCCTAAAATTAAGGTTTCCTTACAGTACAACAAGAAGTATTTCACATTAGAATTAATTATACAAATCAATTAAACAACCTTATAATAATTAGAAATAACAATTTAATAATCCTGGATAGGTGATGTTATTTCACCACCTTGGATAGGTTTTGATGGGTCGATTTCAACCCGGTCCAAACAAATTCATTAAAAATTAATTTGTAAGCCAATTCAATACCTTCTTAAATAAAAAAAAAATTCAAAGAATGTTCTAATATTAAAAAAGAATAGATAAAAGTCAAGTACAAAATAAACATTTTTACAAATAAATTAAAAAAAATATGTATAAGAAAATTACCACAACAATATTCACCTAAAATCTAAATAAGAAAATAAACTGAAACTATTCTAAGCACTTATTCTACGATAATTGAGCACTCTTTGGTAAGATCCAGGGCGGAAGGGGTGGGGGGGGGGGGGGCGTTGGAGGAACAACAAGGTAACTTTTCCTAAGATGAGAAAAAATGTAAATGTTTTTTTTGGCCAAGGAAAGAAAATCAATACTCTTTTCAACATTTATTTTCCGTAGGTAAATAACAGTTGTTGAAATTTTTACAGAATATTGTATTACCTTACAATAAAAATGTGTAAAAATGTCAAAATGGCTGCCAACCACACCACCTTGTAAGGCCAAATCTGTTACCTGAAAGGGAGAAAGATATGTCAATATCAGTGAGTTATTTACTTATATAATTGTTAAAAGATTTGCATAGAAATATTATGGCAGCTAGTATGAAGTTTATAGATTATTTAGCATTTAAAAATAGAATAATGATCATATTTAAGTTATCATAAAGGTCCAAACTTACAAAAACAGGAAAAATAATAAACTATTTTATAAATATATACGGGGTAAAAGACATTCCCAAACTCTTTAAAACAATCCCTTTTTTATAAGTACCTAAAAACTACTACACATTCGATAATCATATAAAAACTTTGATATTTCACAACTCACCTTAACCAGGATTTCAGAATTAGCCTACAGAAATTTTCTATGAACATGACCACTATACAGCAATTTGTACCTTAAGATATACTTCTATGCAATCAAGTTTTTTACCCACAAAATACCTGACACATTAAGACCTACCTAAAGACCATCAAGTCCAAAGTTCTGTAAAGTCATTTGATTTAAAATTGCAAAATTTATTTCATTTCAAGTTAAACCAACAAAATAAGTACCACACTTAATCTACTGTATCACTATTCCTGTATTATCCCCTTTGCATTTTTTTAGAGCTATTGATACTAATGTAATATGTTGAAACTATTTCAACACTAGGAAATATTATCATTAAGTTCTAAAGGTGCTTTTCCCTTTCAGTACAAGCAGGAGACTTTAAACCAATGGTGTTATGGTCATAGTTAGCCATGCTTATAAAATTTTGTAGTGTATTGAAGCACACCATGTATGAAGCATGTTGCCACTGTCTCACCACGATGAGGTCATGACCTTCGAGACAGGGGGGACGTCCACTGTACAAGATCGGTACCATGCACCCACCTCCATGTGTTGCGAGCACATTTTGGGAGCACATGTCACCAACACTTGAGCGTCTCTGGAACCCCAAACCAGAGCGGATCAAAGTAGTAACAATCAAGAGGCTTGTGATCACCCCAACATTGAGACTACCCCGACATCCTGAAACCTTATTTTGAGGGGGGTTCTAAGTCCCTCGCCATAAGGTAACGGAACCGTTTACTAGCCGGTTTCTGACTTTCGCCAGAAACCGGATGTTCCAATACGCCTTTAACACTGTAACCAACCCGTGACAGAGTCACAGAAGTAAGCCAGGAATCAGCGTGAATCGCGCATAAGCGCTATGATGTGCCTTTACACCTCACTGAGCCCAGACAGGCTCAGCCAGGAATCAGCACATTAGGTCACAGGTCAGCTAGGAATCGGCATACTTTTGCAAGTCTTTCCTTTCAGCCTAACTGACCCGGACACCATCACGCCTTTAACACTGTAACCAACCCGTGACAGAGTCACAGAAGTAAGCCAGGAATCAGCGTGAATCGCGCATGAGCGCTATGATGTGCCTTTACACCTCACTGAGCCCAGACAGGCTCAGCCAGGAATCAGCACATTAGGTCACAGGTCAGCTAGGAATCGGCATACTTTTGCAAGTCTTTCCTTTCAGCCTAACTGACCTGGACACCATCACGCCTTTAACACTGTAACCAACCCGTGACAGAGTCACAGAAGTAAGCCAGGAATCAGCGTGAATCGCGCATGAGCGCTATGATGTGCCTTTACACCTCACTGAGCCCAGACAGGCTCAGCCAGGAATCAGCACATTAGGTCACAGAGGTAAGCTAGGAATCGGCATACTTTTGCAAGTCTTTCCTTTAAGCCTAACTGACCCGGACCTTGGAGATAAAAAGTGGGAAGTAAAGTAATAAGTGATATAACGGATTTTGAGCGAAGCGAAAAATCTATTTTTGGGTGAGATGGCCATGTCGTCCTGATGGAAGTTCCTATAGGGTAGCTTCCTAGGGTATATTACAACTACGGCGATATTCCCAGAGAATTTACCTTAAGGTACCAGAATTCTAACTCCTGGAGCGAGTATCCCTCGTGAAAGGGATATCGCGACATATCAGAGGACGTATTCTAGACACGCCACATGGCAATCTACATCCTGGACAGAGATTTCGTCTCGTAGGAGGTGATTGGCGAGATACGAATTCGGGAAAGAAAAAGGGGAGCCGCTCCCAAGGCTTCCCTATCCTCCTGGCGCCATCTGTATTCCTTGTAGCGTACACGAGGTGCTACAGATACTGTATGTAGGGAGGGGTCCTACAGCCCTTTCTTAGAAAGGCAAGGGCGGGTCCATCAGGACGACATGGCCATCTCACCCAAAAATAGATTTTTCGCTTCGCTCAAAATCCGTTTTTTGGGCTCAAGCCATGTCGTCCTGATGGAAGTGTACCAGAGCATTACTGTATCTGTGGATTCTCAGAACGTGCCGTACTCCCCGGAGGTAATTTTTTCCCGGTCGACTAGACCTAGAGACCTAAGATGTTACCGTTATACATCTTTTCAACTAACTATAAACTATGTTAGAGCTTCCTGCCCCCTACAGGGAAGAGTCCTACTAGACTCTGGAAAAGTCTCGAAGAGTACATATACCTATGTATGAATACCAGGCAAGCTAATATAGTGGTCTCGCCCTATATTAAGTAAAGCATAGTTTGTAAAGAACCACTGCGTCACTATGAAATATCGACCAGTTCTCCGCACAATACTTGTATTGGACAAAGGTTTTATATCCGCATAGGAGGAAAACCAATGCAACATAGCTTGCATAAAGGAACAATTCTATTAGAATTATCCCAGATAAGGTACATAGAATGAATGCCCAATTATACCAATAAATTGACACAGGTGAAGGAGACGCAAGGTTCTCAAGAACCAGATTATTGACAGGCAATAAATAGACAGGTTAACCACAATTATATATATATATATATATACATAAGAAGAGGATAACCCAAAACTTTAAGCATAAGTATGATAGTAAACAGAGCTTGTTTGTCTGAAAGAAAAAACATTAGATGCCACTTTTAAGATACCGAGGTATCAAAGTCATAAAAGCCTGTATTACAAATCAATGACATTAGCGTTAGAAACGCTCGGCACACATGTCTGCACTTATGCTAGGTTCACCTTCGGAAATGGAACAGTCTGCATTGGCAACACAGTGCCCTCACTTAGTTTGTAGTACAGTATGTAACTACACACTCACCCTGGAATTAATCGTCCCAATTAAGACCACTGTTCCTCGCAGAGTTAAACAGTAGGGTTAACACTGCGACCCACTGCTACCACAGATCTCTTTTAGTTCCTCTACTTGCTTCGCATAGTGGCGAAAGAACACTCTGGAAGACTTCCAGCCAGTGTATGAACGGAGATGTTCAAAATCCATACAATTAAAGAAATTTAAGGATGAGGCAACTTTCCTCGGATCGTGACCTGCGGGTGTATTGTCAGGATCCGCTCTGCGAATAAAATATGTGATTTTCGCTCTGAGTTGATTCAGAGATAAATTTGAGCCTGATGTTTCTCCCCTGAATAGTTGACCACCCTTGAAGTCTGAAGTTCTATGAAGATAGACCTTTAGGCATTCTACTGGACATAGAGATGCATCTTCTTTCAGAGGGCAGATTCTCCAGGGACCCCACCTGTTGGTGGGTAACTCATTCTTGGCGAGAAACGTAGGATCCGGAAACAGGTTCAGTTCTCCCCCATCCAGGAACTGAACACGACCTGCCTCTCTCGAGAGGCTACAATCTCACTAACTCTGGCCCCGGACGCGAGTGCAAAATAGGAAAATAACTTTTTGTGTCAAATCCTTTAACGCACACTCTTCATTGCTAAACAGAGAAGCGAAATGAAGAACTTGTCTAAAGACCATGAAATGGGCTTTGGAGGTGCTGAAGGTCTGAGCCTAGCACAGGCTTTCGGGACTTTATTAAAGATCTCGTTACCTAGGTCGACCTGGAAGGCATATAGAATGGGTCTTGTCAAAGCAGACTTACACGCTGAAATCGTGTTTGCTGCCAATCCTTGACCATGGAGGTGGAGAAGAAAGATAAGCAGAAGTCTGTCAAGATCTCCTGCGGATTCTTCGCCTTGACAAAAGGCCACCCATTTTCTCCAAGATGACTCATATTGCCTTCTAGTAGATTTGCACCTATATTCCTCAAGGAAGTCTATACTGGCTTTCGAAATCCCGAAACGCTTTGTCACCGCTAGGGAGAGAAAATCATGAGCTGCAGGGTCCGGGTTTTCTGTAATGAAGCGCAGACAGTTGACTTCTGGACTCGCTGGGTCAGAACTGGATCTGGTAGTGGTACAAACTTCAGCTACAGTTCCAATGCCAGGAGGAACCACACGCTGTTCGGCCACTTGTGGGCCACTATTGCCGCTACCCCTTGAAGGATCTCAGTTTGTTGAGGACCCTCAACAGAAGGTTGTGAGGAGGGAACAGATAAGTCTTGGACCATCTGTTCCAGTCGAGGGACATCGCGTCCACTGCTTCCGCTAAGGGGTCCTCGTACGGGGCACGTACAGGGGCAACTTCTTGTTGTCTTTCGTCGCAAAGAGGTCTATCTGCAGTTCTGGGACTGATTCAGAATGAAGGAGAATGATCCTGCGTCTAAGGACCATTCCGACTCTATCGGTGTGAACCTGGATAGAGCGTCCGCTGTCACATTGCAGACTCCTTGAAGGTGAACTGCCGACAGGTACCACTTCTTCTTTTCCGCCAATCGGAAGATGGCCAACATCACCTGGTTGAGAGGTGGTGACCTCGATCCTTGTCGATTCAAGTATCTCACAACTACCTCGCTGTCTATCACCAACCTTATGTGGATCGAGTGACGCGGGGAGACTTTCTTTAAGGTAAGGAGCACTGCCCTAGCTTCTAGAAAGTTTTATGTGAAAGGTCTTGAATAGCTTGGACCAAGTCCCCTGGACTTTTTTCCGATGAGAGTGACCTCCCCATCCCTCCTTCGAGGCGTCTGAGTGAATCGTCACCGACGGGGGAGGTGGCTGAAGAAGAACCGATTTCTTTAGATGTCTGGCTTGGGACCAAGGCCTGAGAAGAGTACTTAGCCGAAGCGGCTGGTCTTCTCAGATCTCTTCGCGCGTTTGATGCATAACTTCTTCAAACTCCGATTGCATCCTTTAGCTGTGCTCTTAGCACTGGGTCTGTCACCGAAGCAAACTGGAGAGAGCGCAGTACCCTCTCCTGCTCGCGTCTTGATATCCTTTCGGAATCTAGAAGTCTCTTGACAGAACCCGCTATCTCCTTCCTTTTCTTCGCCGGGGTGGAGAAACGGTGTGACAAAAGGTCCCAGTGGATTCCCAGCCACTGGAACTTTTGAGATGGAGAAAGTCGAGACTTTTTCTGTTGATCTTGAAGCCTAGGTACTCTAGGAACTGGATCACTTGACTGGAAGCTTGCAAGCATTCTGTCTCGGATGCTGCCCACACCAACCAGTCGTCCAGGTAGGCTACTACCTGAATTCCCTTTAGGCGTAATTGTTTGAGAGCTACGCTCGCAAGCTTCGTAAAAATCCTTGGGGCTATGTTTAGCCCGAATGGCATGGCTCCGAAGGCGTATGGTCTTCGTTGTAGCCTGAACCCTAGGTAGGGGGAGAGTCGATGGCTAATTGGAATGTGCCAATAGGCGTCTGACAAGTCTATAGAGACGGAATATGCCCTCTTGGGCAGTAAGGTCCTTATGTGTTGCAGTGTTAGCATTTTGAATTTGCAATTCACTATGAACTTGTTGAGTGGCGACAAGTCCAGAATGACTCTGAGCTTTTCCGAGTCTTTCTTGGGAACACAAAACAGCCTCCCTTAGAAATTGATGGGCATCACCCTTCAGATCACCTTCTTTCTCCGACAGTTCTTGAACGTACTCCTCCATAACGGGGGTGGAGTGTTGGAAAAACCGAAGGCACGGGGGTGGAGTGCTGAACCAGCTCCCGCCCAGTCCATTCTTGAGTAGGCTGTGGGCCCAGGGATCGAAGGTCCACCGATCCCGAAATTTCAGAAGTCTCCCTCCTACTGGTATCACCTCACTTGGACTGCCGTCCTGAGGTCTTGCCTTCCTGACCACGACCACCCCTGAATCCCCTCTGGCTGCTCCTCTAGGCTTTGCTCGAAAGGAAGTAGACTGCCCTTCGAACGCTGGGGTGAATGCCGTGGACTGTGTCGACACGGCCTGGGGTACCCACTGAAAAGTGGTCGGGGTTTGTGCCACGATCTGGGGCACTGGGGGCAATGGCAATTGCAGTTGCTGTTGCTGTCTAAGAGGCTTGGCTGGCCGAGACGGTAGCCTAGTCCTCATAGTCTTCCTCTTTGGTTGAGGACCCTCATCCGGGGAAGACTTTCTTTTGATAGCCAGGCCCCACTCCTGGAGAAGGTTTCTATTCTCCAAGGCGGCCTTATCAACAACTTCTTTGACCAAGTCGGTAGGGAAAAGGTCTTTTTCCCAAATGTTGGAGGAGATTAGTTTCTTTGGCTCGTGCCTCACCGTAGCCAAGGTAAACACGAACTCCCTACAAGCTCTCCTTGCCTTGACGAAGCCATAAAGGTCCTTCGTCACTGTGGCCAGATGAGACTTGGCCACTACCATGAACATTTCATGGACCTTGGGGTCACTCGCCATCGTCTCGAGAGTAGTCTGAAGAGACATTGAAGCAGTCAGTCTTTCTTTTGTATCTAACTCACTTCACAAAAGAAAGTCAGACAGCTTAGGGAGGTCCTTGCCGAACTGACGTCCGGCAATATCAGCCTCCAACTTTCCAACTGAGAATGTAAGATGGACGTCCTTCCAGTCTTTGTGGTCCATAGGCAGGGCCAGCGACAAGGGTTTACACTCCTCTAGGGAGGGGCAAGACTTGCCGGCCTCGACTGCTTTTAGTACAGCCAGAAACCCTTTCTGTAAAAAAGGGGAAGGCTCTAGTAGGCGAGGACACAAAGGAAGGGAGCTTCCTATTCAATGCGGCTACCTTTGAGTTAGAGAAGCCCCTCTCTTTCATCGAGGATGAAAGTAGAGCTTGAGCCTTAGCATGGTCCATCACTATGACCTCCTTCGGCTCTGTCTCCTCCTTTGAAGCTGGTTCCTTCCTCAGCCGGACATAACAGTCCGGATATGATGCCTTGCTGGGCCAGAATTCCACCTCCTCCAGGGGAACTGAGCCCAGCTTATCCGAGATGACGATCTTTCCAGTCGTCATCAGCATGTGCTCAGCATACCTCCATGGGTTAGCATCTGAGCACAAGGGAAGGTCTTTCACGTTGAGCTTTTTCTGGGGCCCATGTGATTCTGCAAGGCACTGCATTCGCAGTTCCATTGCAGCCGCCTTCTCCTGATTCTCCTTCTGCATTTGTTGGATCATTCCAACAATAGAAGAGAGGGCCTGTCCCAGCTCTACTGGGAGACCGGCCGATGTAGAGGGAATAGGCTCCGGAATCTGAGCCGGAGTAGCCGACACCTCGACGTCGTCTACCTCTACAACATCTGGGGCTTGAACTTCATCCTGGGCTTCTGCCAGGAGGTCTTCCTCCAGACACCCGTCCACATCAGACATCCTGTCATCTAACTGGATGTCTTGCATCGCGACCGCGACTTCAGCATCCACCTGGATCTGAACTTAGGGGATCTCCTCTTGAGGCTGGGGAATCACTGCATCAGCTGATGCCTTAGGGAAAAGATACGCCCTCATCTTCTCACTTGGAAGATAAGGGCCAGAAGTGTTCTTTTGGAAGCCCCTTACCCAGGTACGAAGCTTCTTCCTAGCTATATCCCTTGATTCCTCTGTCCTAGGGGAATTAAAGGTCTCAATAATCAGGTTAGTGCGCACAGTACATACCTGAGGGTCCCAATACCGGAGATCATCCTTGGAGACAGCGTATGCTGCGTGTCTCCTACAAAACTCATGTCCGCAGAGGTTCTTGCTGCTGACGTTGCAGAAAGCACTTCCCCACTTCGGAGTGTCCTTCTGTAAGGAGAAGAAATTTCCATGAGTATCAAGTGAACTATGTATCACTGGATATGCATAGTATAGCATAACAATTCAGAAAGGAAAGACACACACTTGTGTTTCCCTCACAACCCATTGTTGCAGCCTTCCAGATAATAAAATCAAAATGGTTTATCTCTTCTAGAGTAACCAATGCAAGGTTTCCAGAGGAAACAGGTGGAGCTCACACCTCAGCAATGATTTTAAAATCCTGGATAATAGACAGGAAAGAACTCAGCTTCCTATCTGTAGGGCAACAGCAAAGGGATGTGCAAGAAAACACAATAGTGTTAGAAGACACAGTGCTGTACCAAAACCCTTACCATAGTTTTCTTCTTACTGTATATGTTATACTGAAGAATACTAGTACAGTATAGGGGGATGTGTGCCGGCCTGCCTTTGCCGGCCGGCACACACCACAACTAGCTTTAAAGTATACTACTTAACAGCTATAGGGCGGCAGCACTCTGGTTCAAATGCCTGTGCCGGTCAGCAGCAACTGCCGGCCGGTAACAGCCAATGTTGGCCGGCAATGACTGCCGGCCAGCAACTACACAAGGTAGTACCCAGCTGCCGGCCACACTCTTGGTGACCGGCAGACAAGGGCTGACATAAGCCGGCCGGCAAAGGTACAAGACCGATGCCAGCCGGCAGCAAAAGAACCAGAGGACTACACCTGCCCGGCTGCCGGCCTCATAGGCCGGCAGCTGGGTCAGGTACAGCACTAGAAGAAAAATAGAATGGATGCCGGGATAAGAGTGTACACAACCTCCAAGCCCGGCAACCGAAAGAGTGCATATAAGTTCGGGGAGAAACTAATTCAGGCTTCCTGACCAATGCCGTCTGGCTCTGCCGGCAGGCATGGATGAGGGACCAAGAGAGGTCCGGGCAGCACTCGAAAACATAAGACCCTTGCCGGCCAGCAGCTCTGCCGGCCGGCAAGGGGCCGAGTCAATTCCACATCCTAACCTATACTAGGTCCAGATGTAGAACGACGTACAGTACAGTAATGGCTCGGCCATTACGAAGAAAGAGGGGGAAGGGACAAGAGGGTCCTGCCAACCTTGCTTTAGTGACAGATCACCCGCAGCCAAGAAACTTATCTTAGCCTAAGGGAGATCTAAGGGGGAAGGCCAGCAATACTTGCCAGCTCCCAGAGCACCAAAGCAAGGAAGGCGTTGCTACTCCCAAGGAAAGAACTTATCCTCCCCCGAGAACAGCAACAAGGACTAGTCTGGTAGATCACAAAAGAAGGAATCATATCCACAGAAACCTTCGGTAGTGACCTAAGGGAGCTAAGCTCCCTTTGTCTGTGTTAGGTCAGCGAGGGGGACTCAGCCCCAAGCCAGACAACACAGACTCAGACTAAAAAACTCTGTTGTTCTGTCCCTCTTGAACCATAACTACAGGAACAGGAAGGTACAGTAACACCCTAGTATAGATTTATCGAAAATAAGTTCGGAAAAAACCACTTACGGATAAGCCCAAGGCTTAAACAGAGGGAAAGGGATTGCCTACCTTCTCCGAAGAAAAGAAAGCAACCGGGGAGTATGATAAAGTATACTAAGGCTCCATAAGCAACTAGCCTAGGCACCAAGAGAATCGATTACCTAAATCACCGAAACTCACTCGTATACTATCTTGGAAATATTCCACACAGTCTAAAATGTATAAAATATAGCCTAAAGCTTCAATAAAATTTTAATTACACTCGGAAAAACCATAATCATGCATGAAGTACTAGGACCAAACGACTAGGCTACATGGCCTAGCGTACGCCAGAATGGCGAATACTTCGCCAAATAATACTAAGCACGAAAGGAAATCCTATGTAATGCTAAATAGCAAAAATTTATTAAAGCAAAACAACCAGGAATGTCGCTCTGACTAACTAATTTATACCTAGCGAGCGACAGCGTCCAAGACGCCTCTGGTAGGCTACGGCTCTTGTATCAAAGATTAATCCTATTAATCACTCAAAATTTTACCAAGAGCCTACATTTATACATAAAAGACACTATACTCAACTTATCAGAGGCCGACGAAGACGGAGAAGCCATGAAAAGTAGAATAAATCCAAGATTTACGAGAAAAACAGGAAAAAACACCGAGTTGTTAAGCTACGCAAAAAGGAATACAGATGGCGCCAGGATTGGCGCCAGGCACGCATACGAATCGGAGGATAGGGAAGGCTTGGGAGCGGCTCCCCTTTTTCTTTCCCGAATTCGTATCTCGCCAATCACCTCCTACGAGACGAAATCTCTGTCCAGGATGTAGATTGCCATGTGGCGTGTCTAGAATACGTCCTCTGATATGTCGCGATATCCCTTTCACGAGGGATACTCGCTCCAGGAGTTAGAATTCTGGTACTTTAAGGTAAATTCTCTGGGAATATCGCCGTAGTTGTAATATACCCTAGGAAGCTACCCTATAGGAACTTCCATCAGGACGACATGGCTTGAGCCCAAAAAGACTCTTAGAGAATGTTAGTAAAGGATTTGGTTAAAGTCTCCTGCAATTGATCATTAGCATACCTTCATAATCTAGCAATGATACCTAACTCAGTATATCTAATTCGTTGCTTTGGCTGTTGCTTCCTTTCAATATAGAGGACTACTTTTTGACTATCACTATCAATACTTTCTTTACATATATCGCCGTCTACTTTGGGTCCTTATGCCTATTTTCTTCCTCAGAGGACTAGGCTACTCTGTCAATATATTTAACTTTTCTTCCATGAAGGGCTACTCTGGACAGTACAGTCACCTGTTTTCTTTTCATTAATTAAAGACTGAAATCAAAATACCCTATAAAGTTGAAAAAACTTTGCCAATATTGAAGACTGCTGAATAAAGTTCTATTATCAATCAATGAAAGTTTGCCTGCCTACATCACAAACTGTCTAAGAACATAGAATGACCATAAATTACTAGTCTTTTGTTCCGATAAAAAACTAATGTTAAATAAAAAAAAAAAAAGTGAAAGATTAAAAACTTGTAGCAGGAGAGACATCACGGGCAGCAGAAGAGATGTCATGGGCAGCAGAAGAGACGTCATGGGCAGCAGAAGAGACGTCATGGGCAGCAGAAGAGACAGCACACACAGCAGAAGAGACAGCTGTGACCAAGTTGAGGAATGATCTTCCTAATCGGATAGTTGAATCGGTAGAACTTCAAAAGTTCAAACCTTTAGAAAATATTTTTTGTTGTGTAAATAAATCCCGAATATAATAAAAACGAACGCACAAAAATGTCGGGTAAATAAATCCCGAATACAATAAAAATGAACGCAAAAAATGTCGGGTAAATAAATCCCGAATACAATAAAAACGAACGTACAAAAATGTCGGGTAAATAAATCCCGAATACAATAAAAACGAACGCACAAAAATGTCGGGTAAATAAATCCCGAATACAATAAAAACGAACGCACAAAAATGTCGGGTAAATAAATCCCGAATACAATAAAAACGAACGCACAAAAATGTCGGGTAAATAAATCCCGAATACAATAAAAACGAACGCACAAAAATGTCGGGTAAATAAATCCCGAATACAATAAAAACGAACGCACAAAAATGTCGGGTAAATAAATCCCGAATACAATAAAAACGAACGCACAAAAATGTCGGGTAAATAAATCCCGAATACAATAAAAACGAACGCACAAAAATGTCGGGTAAATAAATCCCGAATACAATAAAAACGAACGCACAAAAATGTCGGGTAAATAAATCCCGAATACAATAAAAACGAACGCACAAAAATGTCGGGTAAATAAATCCCGAATACAATAAAAACGAACGCACAAAAATGTCGGGTAAATAAATCCCGAATACAATAAAAACGAACGCACAAAAATGTCGGGTGAATAAATTGTTAGATTTGCATAGAAATATCATGGTAGATAGTATGAAGTTTATAGATTATATAGCATTTAAAAATAGAATAATGATCATAATTGAATTATTATATAGGTACAAGCTTACAAAAACCTGAAAAATGATAAACTATTTTATAAAAACCTGAAAAATAATAAACTATTTTATAAAAACATAGGGGGCAGAAGACATTCACAAACACTTTACAACAAACCTATTTTTTTATATGCGCCTAAAACCTACTACACATTCGATAATTATATAAAAACTTTGATATTTCACAACTTACCTTAACCAGGCTTTCAGAATTATCTTACAGAAATGTGCTATGAACCTAACCACTATACAGCAATTTGTACCTTAAGATATACTTCTATGCAATCAAGTTTTTTACCCCCAAAATACCTGACACAATAAGACCTACCTAAAGACCATCAAGTCCAAAGTTCTATAAGTGATTTGACTTAAGATTGCAAAATGTATTTCATCTAAAGATAACCAACAAAAAAAGTACCACTTAATCTACTGCATCACTATTTCTGTATTATCCCCCTTTGCATTTTTTAGAGCTATTGATACTAATGTAATATGTTGAAACTATTTCAACCGCAGGAAATATTATCATTAAGTTCTAAAGGTGCTTTTCCCTTTCAGTACAAGCAGGAGACTTTAAACCAATGGTGTTATGGTCATAGTTAGCCATGCTTATAAAATTTTGTAGTGTATTGAAGCACACCATGTATGAAGCATGTTGCCACTGTCTCACCACGATGAGGTCATGACCTTCGAGACGGGGGACGTCCACTGTACAAGATCGGTACCATGCACCCACCTCCATGTGTTGCGAGCACATTTTGGAAGCACATGTCACCAACACTTGAGCATCTCTGGAACCCCAAACCAGAGCGGATCAAAGTAGTAACAATCAAGAGGCTTGTGATCACCCCAACATTGAGACTACCCCGACATCCTGAAACCTTATTTTGAGGGGGGTTCTAAGTCCCTCGCCATAAGGTAACGGAACCGTTTACTAGCCGGTTTCTGACTTTCGCCAGAAACCGGATGTTCCAATACGCCTTTAACACTGTAACCAACCCGTGACAGAGTCACAAAAGTAAGCCAGGAATCAGCGTGAATCGCGCATAAGCGCTATGATGTGCCTTTACACCTCACTGAGCCCAGACAGGCTCAGCCAGGAATCAGCACATTAGGTCACAGGTCAGCTAGGAATCGGCATACTTTTGCAAGTCTTTCCTTTCAGCCTAACTGACCCGGACACCATCACGCCTTTAACACTGTAACCAACCCGTGACAGAGTCACAGAAGTAAGCCAGGAATCAGCGTGAATCGCGCATGAGCGCTATGATGTGCCTTTACACCTCACTGAGCCCAGACAGGCTCAGCCAGGAATCAGCACATTAGGTCACAGGTCAGCTAGGAATCGGCATACTTTTGCAAGTCTTTCCTTTCAGCCTAACTGACCTGGACACCATCACGCCTTTAACACTGTAACCAACCCGTGACAGAGTCACAGAAGTAAGCCAGGAATCAGTGTGAATCGCGCATGAGCGCTATGATGTGCCTTTACACCTCACTGAGCCCAGACAGGCTCAGCCAGGAATCAGCACATTAGGTCACAGAGGTCAGCTAGGAATCGGCATACTTTTGCAAGTCTTTCCTTTAAGCCTAACTGACCCGGACACAAGAGATTTAAAAAGCTGGAAATAAAGTAAGAGGCGACTTAGACTCGTAGAGTACTTTCCATTGTTAGTAAATTTTTGTTAATTAGGTCACAGAGGCCAACTAGGAATCGGCGTAGTTTTCCGCCTATCTTTATCCCTAACTGACCCGGACCTTGGAGATAAAAAGCTGGAAATAAAGTAAGAGGCGACTTAGACTCGTAGAGTACTTTCCATTGTTAGTAATTTTTTGTTAATTAGGTCACAGAGGCCAACTAGGAATCGGCGTAGTTTTCCGCCTATCTTTATCCCTAACTGACCCGGACCTTGGAGATAAAAAGTGGGAAGTAAAGTAATAAGTGATATAGACTCTTAGAGAATGTTAGTAAAGGATTTGGTTAAAGTCTCCTGCAATTGATCATTAGCATTCCTTCATAATCTAGCAATGATACCTAACTCAGTATATCTAATTCGTTGCTTTGGCTGTTGCTTCCTTTCTATATATAGGACTACTTTTTGACTATCACTATCAATACTTTCTTTACATATATCGCCGTCTACTTTGGGTCCTTATGCCTATTTTCTTCCTCAGAGGACTAGGCTACTCTGTCAATATATTTAACTTTTCTTCCATGAAGGGCTACTCTGGACAGTACAGTCACCTGTTTTCTTTTCATTAATTAAAGACTGAAATCAAAATACCCTATAAAGTTGAAAAAACTTTGCCAATATTGAAGACTGCTGAATAAAGTTCTATTATCAATCAATGAAAGTTTGCCTGCCTACATCACAAACTGTCTAAGAACATAGAATGACCATAAATTACTAGTCTTTTGTTCCGATAAAAAACTAATGTTAAATAAAAAAAAAAAAAGTGAAAGATTAAAAACTTGCAGCAGGAGAGACATCACGGGCAGCAGAAGAGATGTCATGGGCAGCAGAAGAGACGTCATGGGCAGCAGAAGAGACAGCACACGCAGCAGAAGAGACAGCTGTGACCAAGTTGAGGAATGATCTTCCTAATCGGATAGTTGAATCGGTAGAACTTCAAAAGTTCAAACCTTTAGAAAATATTTTTTGTTGTGTAAATAAATCCCGAATACAATAAAAACGAACGCACAAAAATGTCGGGTAAATAAATCCCGAATACAATAAAAACGAACGCAAAAAATTTCGGGTAAATAAATCCCGAATACAATAAAAACGAACGCACAAAAATGTTGGGTAAATGAATCCCGAATACAATAAAAACGAACGCACAAAAATGTCGGGTAAATGAATCCCGAATACAATAAAAACGAACGCACAAAAATGTCGGGTAAATGAATCCCGAATACAATAAAAACGAACGCACAAAAATGTCGGGTAAATAAATCCCGAATACAATAAAAACGAACGCACAAAAATGTCGGGTAAATAAATCCCGAATACAATAAAAACGAACGCACAAAAATGTCGGGTAAATAAATCCCGAATACAATAAAAACGAACGCACAAAAATGTCGGGTAAATAAATCCCGAATACAATAAAAACGAACGCACAAAAATGTCGGGTAAATAAATCCCGAATACAATAAAAACGAACGCACAAAAATGTCGGGTAAATAAATCCCGAATACAATAAAAACGAACGCACAAAAATGTCGGGTAAATAAATCCCGAATACAATAAAAACGAACGCACAAAAATGTCGGGTAAATAAATCCCGAATACAATAAAAACGAACGCACAAAAATGTCGGGTAAATAAATCCCGAATACAATAAAAACGAACGCACAAAAATGTTGGGTGAATAAATTGTTAAAAGATTTGCATAGAAATATTATGGTAGATAGTATGAAGTTTATAGATTATATAGCATTTAAAAATAGAATAATGATCATAATTGAATTATTATATAGGTACAAACTTACAAAAACCTGAAAAATAATAAACTATTTTATAAAAACCTGAAAAATAATAAACTATTTTATAAAAACATAGGGGGCAGAAGACATTCACAAACACTTTACAACAAACCAATTTTTTTATACGTGCCTAAAACCTACTACACATTCGATAATTATATAAAAACTTTGATATTTCACAACTTACCTTAACCAGGCTTTCAGAATTACCTTACAGAAATGAGCTATGAACCTAACCACTATACAGCAATTTGTACCTTAAGATATACTTCTATGCAATCAAGTTTTTTACCCCCAAAATACCTGACACAATAAGACCTACCTAAAGACCATCAAGTCCAAAGTTCTATAAAGTGATTTGACTTAAGATTGCAAAATGTATTTCATCTAAAGATAACCAACAAAAAAAGTACCACTTAATCTACTGTATCACTATTCCTGTATTATCCCCCTTTGCATTTTTTAGAGCTATTGATACTAATGTAATATGTTGAAACTATTTCAACTGCAGGAAATATTATCATTAAGTTCTAAAGGTGCTTTTCCCTTCCAGTACAAGCAGGAGACTTTAAACCAATGGTGTTATGGTCATAGTTAGCCATGCTTATAAAATTTTGTAGTGTATTGAAGCACACCATGTATGAAGCATGTTGCCACTGTCTCACCACGATGAGGTCATGACCTTCGAGACAGGGGGGACCTTCGAGACAGGGGGGACGTCCACTGTACAAGATCGGTACCATGCACCCACCTCCATGTGTTGCGAGCACATTTTGGGAGCACATGTCACCAACACTTGAGCGTCTCTGGAACCCCAAACCAGAGCGGATCAAAGTAGTAACAATCAAGAGGCTTGTGATCACCCCAACATTGAGACTACCCCGACATCCTGAAACCTTATTTTGAGGGGGGTTCTAAGTCCCTCGCCATAAGGTAACGGAACCGTTTACTAGCCGGTTTCTGACTTTCGCCAGAAACCGGATGTTCCAATACGCCTTTAACACTGTAACCAACCCGTGACAGAGTCACAAAAGTAAGCCAGGAATCAGCGTGAATCGCGCATAAGCGCTATGATGTGCCTTTACACCTCACTGAGCCCAGACAGGCTCAGCCAGGAATCAGCACATTAGGTCACAGGTCAGCTAGGAATCGGCATACTTTTGCAAGTCTTTCCTTTCAGCCTAACTGACCCGGACACCATCACGCCTTTAACACTGTAACCAACCCGTGACAGAGTCACAGAAGTAAGCCAGGAATCAGCGTGAATCGCGCATGAGCGCTATGATGTGCCTTTACACCTCACTGAGCCCAGACAGGCTCAGCCAGGAATCAGCACATTAGGTCACAGGTCAGCTAGGAATCGGCATACTTTTGCAAGTCTTTCCTTTCAGCCTAACTGACCTGGACACCATCACGCCTTTAACACTGTAACCAACCCGTGACAGAGTCACAGAAGTAAGCCAGGAATCAGTGTGAATCGCGCATGAGCGCTATGATGTGCCTTTACACCTCACTGAGCCCAGACAGGCTCAGCCAGGAATCAGCACATTAGGTCACAGAGGTCAGCTAGGAATCGGCATACTTTTGCAAGTCTTTCCTTCAAGCCTAACTGACCCGGACACAAGAGATTTAAAAAGCTGGAAATAAAGTAAGAGGCGACTTAGACTCGTAGAGTACTTTCCATTGTTAGTAATTTTTTGTTAATTAGGTCACAGAGGCCAACTAGGAATCGGCGTAGTTTTCCGCCTATCTTTATCCCTAACTGACCCGGACCTTGGAGATAAAAAGCTGGAAATAAAGTAAGAGGCGACTTAGACTCGTAGAGTACTTTCCATTGTTAGTAATTTTTTGTTAATTAGGTCACAGAGGCCAACTAGGAATCGGCGTAGTTTTCCGCCTATCTTTATCCCTAACTGACCCGGACCTTGGAGATAAAAAGTGGGAAGTAAAGTAATAAGTGATATAGACTCTTAGAGAATGTTAGTAAAGGATTTGGTTAAAGTCTCCTGCAATTGATCATTAGCATACCTTCATAATCTAGCAATGATACCTAACTCAGTATATCTAATTCGTTGCTTTGGCTGTTGCTTCCTTTCTATATAGAGGACTACTTTTTGACTATCACTATCAATACTTTCTTTACATATATCGCCGTCTACTTTGGGTCCTTATGCCTATTTTCTTCCTCAAAGGACTAGGCTACTCTGTCAATATATCTAACTTTTCTTCCATGAAGGGCTACTCTGGACAGTACAGTCACCTGTTTTCTTTTCATTAATTAAAGACTGAAATCAAAATACCCTATAAAGTTGAAAAAACTTTGCCAATATTGAAGACTGCTGAAGAAAGTTCTATTATCAATCAATGAAAGTTTGCCTGCCTACATCACAAACTGTCTAAGAACATAGAATGACCATAAATTACTAGTCTTTTGTTCCGATAAAAAACTAATGTTAAATAAAAAAAAAAAAAGTGAAAGATTAAAAACTTGCAGCAGGAGAGACATCACGGGCAGCAGAAGAGACGTCATGGGCAGCAGAAGAGACGTCATGGGCAGCAGAAGAGACAGCACACGCAGCAGAAGAGACAGCACACGCAGCAGAAGAGACAGCTGTGACCAAGTTGAGGAATGATCTTCCTAATCGGATAGTTGAATCTGTAGAACTTCAAAAGTTCAAACCTTTAGAAAATATCTTTTGTTGTGTAAATAAATCCCGAATACAATAAAAACGAACGCACAAAAATGTCGGGTAAATAAATCCCGAATACAATAAAAACGAACGCAAAAAATGTCGGGTAAATGAATCCCGAATACAATAAAAACGAACGCACAAAAATGTCGGGTAAATGAATCCCGAATACAATAAAAACGAACGCACAAAAATGTCGGGTAAATGAATCCCGAATACAATAAAAACGAACGCACAAAAATGTCGGGTAAATGAATCCCGAATACAATAAAAACGAACGCACAAAAATGTCGGGTAAATGAATCCCGAATACAATAAAAACGAACGCACAAAAATGTCGGGTAAATGAATCCCGAATACAATAAAAACGAACGCACAAAAATGTCGGGTAAATGAATCCCGAATACAATAAAAACGAACGCACAAAAATGTCGGGTAAATGAATCCCGAATACAATAAAAACGAACGCACAAAAATGTCGGGTAAATGAATCCCGAATACAATAAAAACGAACGCACAAAAATGTCGGGTAAATGAATCCCGAATACAATAAAAACGAACGCACAAAAATGTCGGGTAAATGAATCCCGAATACAATAAAAACGAACGCACAAAAATGTCGGGTAAATGAATCCCGAATACAATAAAAACGAACGCACAAAAATGTCGGGTAAATGAATCCCGAATACAATAAAAACGAACGCACAAAAATGTCGGGTAAATGAATCCCGAATACAATAAAAACGAACGCAAAAAAATGTCGGGTAAATGAATCCCGAATACAATAAAAACGAACGCACAAAAATGTCGGGTAAATGAATCCCGAATACAATAAAAACGAACGCACAAAAATGTCGGGTAAATGAATCCCGAATACAATAAAAACGAACGCACAAAAATGTCGGGTAAATGAATCCCGAATACAATAAAAATGAACGCACAAAAATGTCGGGTAAATAAATCCCGAATACAATAAAAACGAACGCACAAAAATGTCGGGTAAATAAATCCCGAATACAATAAAAACGAACGCACAAAAATGTCGGGTAAATAAATCCCGAATACAATAAAAACGAACGCACAAATATGTCGGGTAAATAAATCCCGAATACAATAAAAACGAACGCACAAAAATGTCGGGTAAATAAATCCCGAATACAATAAAAACGAACGCACAAAAATGTCGGGTAAATAAATCCCGAATACAATAAAAACGAACGCACAAAAATGTCGGGTGAATAAATTGTTAGATTTGCATAGAAATATCATGGTAGATAGTATGAAGTTTATAGATTATATAGCATTTAAAAATAGAATAATGATCATAATTGAATTATTATATAGGTACAAACTTACAAAAACCTGAAAAATGATAAACTATTTTATAAAAACCTGAAAAATAATAAACTATTTTATAAAAACATAGGGGGCAGAAGACATTCACAAACACTTTACAACAAACCTATTTTTTTATACGCGCCTAAAACCTGCTACACATTCGATAATTATATAAAAACTTTGATATTTCACAACTTACCTTAACCAGGCTTTCAGAATTACCTTACAGAAATGTGCTATGAACCTAACCACTATACAGCAATTTGTACCTTAAGATATACTTCTATGCAATCAAGTTTTTTACCCCCAAAATACCTGACACAAGAAGACCTACCTAAAGACCATCAAGTCCAAAGTTCTATAAAGTGATTTGACTTAAGATTGCAAAATGTATTTCATCTAAAGATAACCAACAAAAAAAGTACCACTTAATCTACTGCATCACTATTCCTGTATTATCCCCCTTTGCATTTTTTAGAGCTATTGATACTAATGTAATATGTTGAAACTATTTCAACTGCAGGAAATATCATTAAGTTCTAAAGGTGCTTTTCCCTTTCAGTACAAGCAGGAGACTTTAAACCAATGGTGTTATGGTCATAGTTAGCCATGCTTATAAAATTTTGTAGTGTATTGAAGCACACCATGTATGAAGCATGTTGCCACTGTCTCACCACGATGAGGTCATGACCTTCGAGACAGGGGGGACGTCCACTGTACAAGATCGGTACCCTGCACCCACCTCCATGTGTTGCGAGCACATTTTGGAAGCACATGTCACCAACACTTGAGCGTCTCTGGAACCCCAAACCAGAGCGGATCAAAGTAGTAACAATCAAGAGGCTTGTGATCACCCCAACATTGAGACTACCCCGACATCCTGAAACCTTATTTTGAGGGGGGTTCTAAGTCCCTCGCCATAAGGTAACGGAACCGTTTACTAGCCGGTTTCTGACTTTCGCCAGAAACCGGATGTTCCAATACGCCTTTAACAATGTAACCAACCCGTGACAGAGTCACAGAAGTAAGCCAGGAATCAGCGTGAATCGCGCATAAGCGCTATGATGTGCCTTTACACCTCACTGAGCCCAGACAGGCTCAGCCAGGAATCAGCACATTAGGTCACAGGTCAGCTAGGAATCGGCATACTTTTGCAAGTCTTTCCTTTCAGCCTAACTGACCCGGACACCATCACGCCTTTAACACTGTAACCAACCCGTGACAGAGTCACAGAAGTAAGCCAGGAATCAGCGTGAATCGCGCATGAGCGCTATGATGTGCCTTTACACCTCACTGAGCCCAGACAGGCTCAGCCAGGAATCAGCACATTAGGTCACAGAGGTCAGCTAGGAATCGGCATACTTTTGCAAGTCTTTCTTTTAAGCCTAACTGACCCGGACACAAGAGATTTAAAAAGCTGGAAATAAAGTAAGAGGCGACTTAGACTCGTAGAGTACTTTCCATTGTTAGTAATTTTTTGTTAATTAGGTCACAGAGGCCAACTAGGAATCGGCGTAGTTTTCCGCCTATCTTTATCCCTAACTGACCCGGACCTTGGAGATAAAAAGCTGGAAATAAAGTAAGAGGCGACTTAGACTCGTAGAGTACTTTCCATTGTTAGTAATTTTTTGTTAATTAGGTCACAGAGGCCAACTAGGAATCGGCGTAGTTTTCCGCCTATCTTTATCCCTAACTGACCCGGACCTTGGAGATAAAAAGTGGGAAGTAAAGTAATAAGTGATATAGACTCTTAGAGAATGTTAGTAAAGGATTTGGTTAAAGTCTCCTGCAATTGATCATTAGCATACCTTCCTAATCTAGCAATGATACCTAACTCAGTATATCTAATTCGTTGCTTTGGCTGTTGCTTCCTTTCTATATAGAGGACTACTTTTTGACTATCACTATCAATACTTTCTTTACATATATCGCCGTCTACTTTGGGTCCTTATGCCTATTTTCTTCCTCAGAGGACTAGGCTACTCTGTCAATATATTTAACTTTTCTTCCATGAAGGGCTACTCTGGACAGTACAGTCACCTGTTTTCTTTTCATTAATTAAAGACTGAAATCAAAATACCCTATAAAGTTGAAAAAACTTTGCCAATATTGAAGACTGCTGAATAAAGTTCTATTATCAATCAATGAAAGTTTGCCTGCCCACATCACAAACTGTCTAAGAACATAGAATGACCATAAATTACTAGTCTTTTGTTCCGATAAAAAACTAATGTTAAATAAAAAAAAAAAAAGTGAAAGATTAAAAACTTGCAGCAGGAGAGACATCACGGGCAGCAGAAGAGACGTCATGGGCAGCAGAAGAGACAGCACACGCAGCAGAAGAGACAGCTGTGACCAAGTTGAGGAATGATCTTCCTAATCGGATAGTTGAATCGGTAGAACTTCAAAAGTTCAAACCTTTAGAAAATATTTTTTGTTGTGTAAATAAATCCCGAATACAATAAAAACGAACGCACAAAAATGTCGGGTAAATAAATCCCGAATACAATAAAAACGAACGCAAAAAATGTCGGGTAAATAAATCCCGAATACAATAAAAACGAACGCACAAAAATGTCGGGTAAATGAATCCCGAATACAATAAAAACGAACGCACAAAAATGTCGGGTAAATGAATCCCGAATACAATAAAAACGAACGCACAAAAATGTCGGGTAAATAAATCCCGAATACAATAAAAACGAACGCACAAAAATGTCGGGTAAATAAATCCCGAATACAATAAAAACGAACGCACAAAAATGTCGGGTAAATAAATCCCGAATACAATAAAAACGAACGCACAAAAATGTCGGGTAAATAAATCCCGAATACAATAAAAACGAACGCACAAAAATGTCGGGTAAATAAATCCCGAATACAATAAAAACGAACGCACAAAAATGTCGGGTGAATAAATTGTTAGATTTGCATAGAAATATCATGGTAGATAGTATGAAGTTTATAGATTATATAGCATTTAAAAATAGAATAATGATCATAATTGAATTATTATATAGGTACAAACTTACAAAAACCTGAAAAATGATAAACTATTTTATAAAAACCTGAAAAATAATAAACTATTTTATAAAAACATAGGGGGCAGAAGACATTCACAAACACTTTACAACAAACCTATTTTCTTATACGCGCCTAAAACCTGCTACACATTCGATAATTATATAAAAACTTTGATATTTCACAACTTACCTTAACCAGGCTTTCAGAATTACCTTACAGAAATGTGCTATGAACCTAACCACTATACAGCAATTTGTACCTTAAGATATACTTCTATGCAATCAAGTTTTTTACCCCCAAAATACCTGACACAAGAAGACCTACCTAAAGACCATCAAGTCCAAAGTTCTATAAAGTGATTTGACTTAAGATTGCAAAATGTATTTCATCTAAAGATAACCAACAAAAAAAGTACCACTTAATCTACTGCATCACTATTCCTGTATTATCCCCCTTTGCATTTTTTAGAGCTATTGATACTAATGTAATATGTTGAAACTATTTCAACTGCAGGAAATATCATTAAGTTCTAAAGGTGCTTTTCCCTTTCAGTACAAGCAGGAGACTTTAAACCAATGGTGTTATGGTCATAGTTAGCCATGCTTATAAAATTTTGTAGTGTATTGAAGCACACCATGTATGAAGCATGTTGCCACTGTCTCACCACGATGAGGTCATGACCTTCGAGACAGGGGGGACGTCCACTGTACAAGATCGGTACCATGCACCCACCTCCATGTGTTGTGAGCACATTTTGGAAGCACATGTCACCAACACTTGAGCGTCTCTGGAACCCCAAACCAGAGCGGATCAAAGTAGTAACAATCAAGAGGCTTGTGATCACCCCAACATTGAGACTACCCCGACCTCCTGAAACCTTATTTTGAGGGGGGTTCTAAGTCCCTCGCCATAAGGTAACGGAACCGTTTACTAGCCGGTTTCTGACTTTCGCCAGAAACCGGATGTTCCAATACGCCTTTAACACTGTAACCAACCCGTGACAGAGTCACAGAAGTAAGCCAGGAATCAGCGTGAATCGCGCATAAGCGCTATGATGTGCCTTTACACCTCACTGAGCCCAGACAGGCTCAGCCAGGAATCAGCACATTAGGTCACAGGTCAGCTAGGAATCGGCATACTTTTGCAAGTCTTTCCTTTCAGCCTAACTGACCCGGACACCATCACGCCTTTAACACTGTAACCAACCCGTGACAGAGTCACAGAAGTAAGCCAGGAATCAGCGTGAATCGCGCATGAGCGCTATGATGTGCCTTTACACCTCACTGAGCCCAGACAGGCTCAGCCAGGAATCAGCACATTAGGTCACAGAGGTCAGCTAGGAATCGGCATACTTTTGCAAGTCTTTCCTTTAAGCCTAACTGACCCGGACACAAGAGATTTAAAAAGCTGGAAATAAAGTAAGAGGCGACTTAGACTCGTAGAGTACTTTCCATTGTTAGTAATTTTTTGTTAATTAGGTCACAGAGGCCAACTAGGAATCGGCGTAGTTTTCCGCCTATCTTTATCCCTAACTGACCCGGACCTTGGAGATAAAAAGCTGGAAATAAAGTAAGAGGCGACTTAGACTCGTAGAGTACTTTCCATTGTTAGTAATTTTTTGTTAATTAGGTCACAGAGGCCAACTAGGAATCGGCGTAGTTTTCTGCCTATCTTTATCCCTAACTGACCCGGACCTTGGAGATAAAAAGTGGGAAGTAAAGTAATAAGTGATATAGACTCTTAGAGAATGTTAGTAAAGGATTTGGTTAAAGTCTCCTGCAATTGATCATTAGCATACCTTCATAATCTAGCAATGATACCTAACTCAGTATATCTAATTTGTTGCTTTGGCTGTTGCTTCCTTTCTATATAGAGGACTACTTTTTGACTATCACTATCAATACTTTCTTTACATATATCGCCGTCTACTTTGGGTCATTATGCCTATTTTCTTCCTCAGAGGACTAGGCTACTCTGTCAATATATTTAACTTTTCTTCCATGAAGGGCTACTCTGGACAGTACAGTCACCTGTTTTCTTTTCATTAATTAAAGACTGAAATCAAAATACCCTATAAAGTTGAAAAAACTTTGCCAATATTGAAGACTGCTGAATAAAGTTCTATTATCAATCAATGAAAGTTTGCCTGCCCACATCACAAACTGTCTAAGAACATAGAATGACCATAAATTACTAGTCTTTTGTTCCGATAAAAAACTAATGTTAAATAAAAAAAAAAAAAGTGAAAGATTAAAAACTTGCAGCAGGAGAGACATCACGGGCAGCAGAAGAGACGTCATGGGCAGCAGAAGAGACAGCACACGCAGCAGAAGAGACAGCTGTGACCAAGTTGAGGAATGATCTTCCTAATCGGATAGTTGAATCGGTAGAACTTCAAAAGTTCAAACCTTTAGAATATATTTTTTGTTGTGTAAATAAATTCCGAATACAATAAAAACGAACGCACAAAAATGTCGGGTAAATAAATCCCGAATACAATAAAAACGAACGCAAAAAATGTCGGGTAAATAAATCCCGAATACAATAAAAACGAACGCACAAAAATGTCGGGTAAATGAATCCCGAATACAATAAAAACGAACGCACAAAAATGTCGGGTAAATGAATCCCGAATACAATAAAAATGAACGCACAAAAATGTCGGGTAAATGAATCCCGAATACAATAAAAACGAACGCACAAAAATGTCGGGTAAATGAATCCCGAATACAATAAAAACGAACGCACAAAAATGTCGGGTAAATGAATCCCGAATACAATAAAAACGAACGCACAAAAATGTCGGGTAAATAAATCCCGAATACAATAAAAACGAACGCACAAAAATGTCGGGTAAATAAATCCCGAATACAATAAAAACGAACGCACAAAAATGTCGGGTAAATAAATCCCGAATACAATAAAAACGAACGCACAAAAATGTCGGGTAAATAAATCCCGAATACAATAAAAACGAACGCACAAAAATGTCGGGTAAATAAATCCCGAATACAATAAAAACGAACGCACAAAAATGTCGGGTAAATGAATCCCGAATACAATAAAAACAAACGCACAAAAATGTCGGGTAAATGAATCCCGAATACAATAAAAACGAACGCACAAAAATGTCGGGTAAATAAATCCCGAATACAATAAAAACGAACGCACAAAAATGTCGGGTAAATCAATCCCGAATACAATAAAAACGAACGCACAAAAATGTCGGGTAAATAAATCCCGAATACAATAAAAACGAACGCACAAAAATGTCGGGTAAATAAATCCCGAATACAATAAAAACGAACGCACAAAAATGTCGGGTAAATAAATCCTGAATACAATAAAAACGAACGCACAAAAATGTCGGGTAAATAAATCCCGAATACAATAAAAACGAACGCACAAAAATGTCGGGTAAATAAATCCCGAATACAATAAAAACGAACGCACAAAAATGTCGTGTGAATAAATTGTTAGAAGATTTGCATAGAAATATTATGGTAGATAGTATGAAGTTTATAGATTATATAGCATTTAAAAATAGAATAATGATCATAATTGAATTATTATATAGGTACAAACTTACAAAAACCTGAAAAATAATAAACTATTTTATAAAAACCTGAAAAATAATAAACTATTTTATAAAAACATAGGGGGCAGAAGACATTCACAAACACTTTACAACAAACCTATTTTTTTATATGTGCCTAAAACCTACTACACATTCGATAATTATATAAAAACTTTGATATTTCACAACTTACCTTAACCAGGCTTTCAGAATTACCTTACAGAAATGAGCTATGAACTTAACCACTATACAGCAATTTGTACCTTAAGATATACTTCTATGCAATCAAGTTTTTTACCCCCAAAATACCTGACACAATAAGACCTACCTAAAGACCATCAAGTCCAAAGTTCTATAAAGTGATTTGACTTAAGATTGCAAAATGTATTTCATCTAAAGATAACCAACAAAAAAAGTACCACTTAATCTACTGCATCACTATTCCTGTATTATCCCCCTTTGCATTTTTTAGAGCTATTGATACTAATGTAATATGTTGAAACTATTTCAACTGCAGGAAATATCATTAAGTTCTAAAGGTGCTTTTCCCTTCCAGTACAAGCAGGAGACTTTAAACCAATGGTGTTATGGTCATAGTTAGCCATGCTTATAAAATTTTGTAGTGTATTGAAGCACACCATGTATGAAGCATGTTGCCACTGTCTCACCACGATGAGGTCATGACCTTCGAGACAGGGGGGACGTCCACTGTACAAGATCGGTACCCTGCACCCACCTCCATGTGTTGCGAGCACATTTTGGAAGCACATGTCACCAACACTTGAGCGTCTCTGGAACCCCAAACCAGAGCGGATCAAAGTAGTAACAATCAAGAGGCTTGTGATCACCCCAACATTGAGACTACCCCGACATCCTGAAACCTTATTTTGAGGGGGGTTCTAAGTCCCTCGCCATAAGGTAACGGAACCGTTTACTAGCCGGTTTCTGACTTTCGCCAGAAACCGGATGTTCCAATACGCCTTTAACACTGTAACCAACCCGTGACAGAGTCACAGAAGTAAGCCAGGAATCAGCGTGAATCGCGCATAAGCGCTATGATGTGCCTTTACACCTCACTGAGCCCAGACAGGCTCAGCCAGGAATCAGCACATTAGGTCACAGGTCAGCTAGGAATCGGCATACTTTTGCAAGTCTTTCCTTTCAGCCTAACTGACCCGGACACCATCACGCCTTTAACACTGTAACCAACCCGTGACAGAGTCACAGAAGTAAGCCAGGAATCAGCGTGAATCGCGCATGAGCGCTATGATGTGCCTTTACACCTCACTGAGCCCAGACAGGCTCAGCCAGGAATCAGCACATTAGGTCACAGAGGTCAGCTAGGAATCGGCATACTTTTGCAAGTCTTTCCTTTAAGCCTAACTGACCCGGACACAAGAGATTTAAAAAGCTGGAAATAAAGTAAGAGGCGACTTAGACTCGTAGAGTACTTTCCGATGTTAGTAATTTTTTGTTAATTAGGTCACAGAGGCCAACTAGGAATCGGCGTAGTTTTCCGCCTATCTTTATCCCTAACTGACCCGGACCTTGGAGATAAAAAGCTGGAAATAAAGTAAGAGGCGACTTAGACTCGTAGAGTACTTTCCATTGTTAGTAATTTTTTGTTAATTAGGTCACAGAGGCCAACTAGGAATCGGCGTAGTTTTCCGCCTATCTTTATCCCTAACTGACCCGGACCTTGGAGATAAAAAGTGGGAAATAAAGTAATAAGTGATATAGACTCTTAAAGAATATTAGTAAAGGATTTGGTTAAAGTCTCCTGCAATTGATCATTAGCATACCTTCATAATCTAGCAATGATACCTAACTCAGTATATCTAATTCGTTGCTTTGGCTGTTGCTTCCTTTCTATATAGAGGACTACTTTTTGACTATCACTATCAATACTTTCTTTACATATATCGCCGTCTACTTTGGGTCCTTATGCCTATTTTCTTCCTCAAAGGACTAGGCTACTCTGTCAATATATTTAACTTTTCTTCCATGAAGGGCTACTCTGGACAGTACAGTCACCTGTTTTCTTTTCATTAATTAAAGACTGAAATCAAAATACCCTATAAAGTTGAAAAAACTTTGCCAATATTGAAGACTGCTGAAGAAAGTTCTATTATCAATCAATGAAAGTTTGCCTGCCTACATCACAAACTGTCTAAGAACATAGAATGACCATAAATTACTAGTCTTTTGTTCCGATAAAAAACTAATGTTAAATAAAAAAAAAAAAAAGTGAAAGATTAAAAACTTGCAGCAGGAGAGACATCACGGGCAGCAGAAGAGACGTCATGGGCAGCAGAAGAGACAGCACACGCAGCAGAAGAGACAGCTGTGACCAAGTTGAGGAATGATCTTCCTAATCGGATAGTTGAATCGGTAGAACTTCAAAAGTTCAAACCTTTAGAAAATATTTTTTGTTGTGTAAATAAATCCCGAATACAATAAAAACGAACGCACAAAAATGTCGGGTAAATAAATCCCGAATACAATAAAAACGAACGCAAAAAATGTCGGGTAAATGAATCCCGAACAATAAAAACGAACGCACAAAAATGTCGGGTAAATGAATCCCGAATACAATAAAAACGAACGCACAAAAATGTCGGGTAAATGAATCCCGAATACAATAAAAACGAACGCACAAAAATGTCGGGTAAATGAATCCCGAATACAATAAAAACGAACGCACAAAAATGTCGGGTAAATGAATCCGGAATAAAATAAAAACGAACGCACAAAAATGTCGGGTAAATGAATCCCGAATACAATAAAAACGAACGCACAAAAATGTCGGGTAAATGAATCCCGAATACAATAAAAACGAACGCACAAAAATGTCGGGTAAATGAATCCCGAATACAATAAAAACGAACGCACAAAAATGTCGGGTAAATGAATCCCGAATACAATAAAAACGAACGCACAAAAATGTCGGGTAAATGAATCCCGAATACAATAAAAACGAACGCACAAAAATGTCGGGTAAATGAATCCCGAATACAATAAAAACGAACGCACAAAAATGTCGGGTAAATGAATCCCGAATACAATAAAAACGAACGCACAAAAATGTCGGGTAAATGAATCCCGAATACAATAAAAACGAACGCACAAAAATGTCGGGTAAATAAATCCCGAATACAATAAAAACGAACGCACAAAAATGTCGGGTAAATAAATCCCGAATACAATAAAAACGAACGCACAAAAATGTCGGGTAAATAAATCCCGAATACAATAAAAACGAACGCACAAAAATGTCGGGTAAATAAATCCCGAATACAATAAAAACGAACGCACAAAAATGTCGGGTAAATAAATCCCGAATACAATAAAAACGAACGCACAAAAATGTCGGGTAAATAAATCCCGAATACAATAAAAACGAACGCACAAAAATGTCGGGCAAATAAATCCCGAATACAATAAAAACGAATGCACAAAAATGTTGGGTAAATAAATCCCGAATACAATAAAAACGAACGCACAAAAATGTCGGGTAAATAAATCCCGAATACAATAAAAACGAATGCACAAAAATGTCGGGTAAATAAATCCCGAATACAATAAAAACGAACGCACAAAAATGTCGGGTGAATAAATTGTTAGATTTGCATAGAAATATCATGGTAGATAGTATGAAGTTTATAGATTATATAGCATTTAAAAATAGAATAATGATCATAATTGAATTATTATATAGGTACAAACTTACAAAAACCTGAAAAATGATAAACTATTTTATAAAAACCTGAAAAATAATAAACTATTTTATAAAAACATAGGGGGCAGAAGACATTCACAAACACTTTACAACAAACCTATTTTTTTATACGCGCCTAAAACCTGCTACACATTCGATAATTATATAAAAACTTTGATATTTCACAACTTACCTTAACCAGGCTTTCAGAATTACCTTACAGAAATGTGCTATGAACCTAACCACTATACAGCAATTTGTACCTTAAGATATACTTCTATGCAATCAAGTTTTTTACCCCCAAAATACCTGACACAAGAAGACCTACCTAAAGACCATCAAGTCCAAAGTTCTATAAAGTGATTTGACTTAAGATTGCAAAATGTATTTCATCTAAAGATAACCAACAAAAAAAGTACAACTTAATCTACTGCATCACTATTCCTGTATTATCCCCCTTTGCATTTTTTAGAGCTATTGATACTAATGTAATATGTTGAAACTATTTCAACTGCAGGAAATATCATTAAGTTCTAAAGGTGCTTTTCCCTTTCAGTACAAGCAGGAGACTTTAAACCAATGGTGTTATGGTCATAGTTAGCCATGCTTATAAAATTTTGTAGTGTATTGAAGCACACCATGTATGAAGCATGTTGCCACTGTCTCACCACGATGAGGTCATGACCTTCGAGACAGGGGGGACGTCCACTGTACAAGATCGGTACCATGCACCCACCTCCATGTGTTGCGAGCACATTTTGGAAGCACATGTCACCAACACTTGAGCGTCTCTGGAACCCCAAACCAGAGCGGATCAAAGTAGTAACAATCAAGAGGCTTGTGATCACCCCAACATTGAGACTACCCCGACATCCTGAAACCTTATTTTGAGGGGGGTTCTAAGTCCCTCGCCATAAGGTAACGGAACCGTTTACTAGCCGGTTTCTGACTTTCGCCAGAAACCGGATGTTCCAATACGCCTTTAACACTGTAACCAACCCGTGACAGAGTCACAGAAGTAAGCCAGGAATCAGCGTGAATCGCGCATAAGCGCTATGATGTGCCTTTACACCTCACTGAGCCCAGACAGGCTCAGCCAGGAATCAGCACATTAGGTCACAGGTCAGCTAGGAATCGGCATACTTTTGCAAGTCTTTCCTTTCAGCCTAACTGACCCGGACACCATCACGCCTTTAACACTGTAACCAACCCGTGACAGAGTCACAGAAGTAAGCCAGGAATCAGCGTGAATCGCGCATGAACGCTATGATGTGCCTTTACACCTCACTGAGCCCAGACAGGCTCAGCCAGGAATCAGCACATTAGGTCACAGAGGTCAGCTAGGAATCGGCATACTTTTGCAAGTCTTTCCTTTAAGCCTAACTGACCCGGACACAAGAGATTTAAAAAGCTGGAAATAAAGTAAGAGGCGACTTAGACTCGTAGAGTACTTTCCATTGTTAGTAATTTTTTGTTAATTAGGTCACAGAGGCCAACTAGGAATCGGCGTAGTTTTCCGCCTATCTTTATCCCTAACTGACCCGGACCTTGGAGATAAAAAGCTGGAAATAAAGTTAGAGGCGAATTAGACTCGTAGAGTACTTTCCATTGTTAGTAATTTTTTGTTAATTAGGTCACAGAGGCCAACTAGGAATCGGCGTAGTTTTCCACCTATCTTTATCCCTAACTGACCCGGACCTTGGAGATAAAAAGTGGGAAGTAAAGTAATAAGTGATATAGACTCTTAGAGAATGTTAGTAAAGGATTTGGTTAAAGTCTCCTGCAATTGATCATTAGCATACCTTCATAATCTAGCAATGATACCTAACTCAGTATATCTAATTCGTTGCTTTGGCTGTTGCTTCCTTTCTATATAGAGGACTACTTTTTGACTATCACTATCAATACTTTCTTTACATATATCGCCGTCTACTTTGGGTCCTTATGCCTATTTTCTTCCTCAGAGGACTAGGCTACTCTGTCAATATATTTAACTTTTCTTCCATGAAGGGCTACTCTGGACAGTACAGTCACCTGTTTTCTTTTCATTAATTAAAGACTGAAATCAAAATACCCTATAAAGTTGAAAAAACTTTGCCAATATTGAAGACTGCTGAAGAAAGTTCTATTATCAATCAATGAAAGTTTGCCTGCCCACATCACAAACTGTCTAAGAACATAGAATGACCATAAATTACTAGTCTTTTGTTCCGATAAAAAACTAATGTTAAATAAAAAAAAAAAAAGTGAAAGATTAAAAACTTGCAGCAGGAGAGACATCACGGGCAGCAGAAGAGACGTCATGGGCAGCAGAAGAGACAGCACACGCAGCAGAAGAGACAGCTGTGACCAAGTTGAGGAATGATCTTCCTAATCGGATAGTTGAATCGGTAGAACTTCAAAAGTTCAAACCTTTAGAAAATATTTTTTGTTGTGTAAATAAATCCCGAATACAATAAAAACGAACGCACAAAAATGTCGGGTAAATAAATCCCGAATACAATAAACACGAACGCAAAAAATGTCGGGTAAATAAATCCCGAATACAATAAAAACGAACGCACAAAAATGTCGGGTAAATGAATCCCGAATACAATAAAAACGAACGCACAAAAATGTCGGGTAAATGAATCCCGAATACAATAAAAACGAACGCACAAAAATGTCGGGTAAATAAATCCCGAATACAATAAAAACGAATGCACAAAAATGTCGGGTAAATAAATCCCGAATACAATAAAAACGAACGCACAAAAATGTCGGGTAAATAAATCCCGAATACAATAAAAACGAACGCACAAAAATGTCGGGTAAATAAATCCCGAATACAATAAAAACGAACGCACAAAAATGTCGGGTAAATAAATCCCGAATACAATAAAAACGAACGCACAAAAATGTCGGGTAAATAAATCCCGAATACAATAAAAACGAACGCACAAAAATGTCGGGTGAATAAATTGTTAGATTTGCATAGAAATATCATGGTAGATAGTATGAAGTTTATAGATTATATAGCATTTAAAAATAGAATAATGATCATAATTGAATTATTATATAGGTACAAACTTACAAAAACCTGAAAAATGATAAACTATTTTATAAAAACCTGAAAAATAATAAACTATTTTATAAAAACATAGGGGGCAGAAGACATTCACAAACACTTTACAACAAACCTATTTTTTTATACGCGCCTAAAACCTGCTACACATTCGATAATTATATAAAAACTTTGATATTTCACAACTTACCTTAACCAGGCTTTCAGAATTACCTTACAGAAATGTGCTATGAACCTAACCACTATACAGCAATTTGTACCTTAAGATATACTTCTATGCAATCAAGTTTTTTACCCCCAAAATACCTGACACAATAAGACCTACCTAAAGACCATCAAGTCCAAAGTTCTATAAAGTGATTTGACTTAAGATTGCAAAATGTATTTCATCTAAAGATAACCAACAAAAAAAGTACCACTTAATCTACTGCATCACTATTCCTGTATTATTCCCCTTTGCATTTTTTAGAGCTATTGATACTAATGTAATATGTTGAAACTATTTCAACTGCAGGAAATATCATTAAGTTCTAAAGGTGCTTTTCCCTTTCAGTACAAGCAGGAGACTTTAAACCAATGGTGTTATGGTCATAGTTAGCCATGCTTATAAAATTTTGTAGTGTATTGAAGCACACCATGTATGAAGCATGTTGCCACTGTCTCACCACGATGAGGTCATGACCTTCGAGACAGGGGGGACGTCCACTGTACAAGATCGGTACCATGCACCCACCTCCATGTGTTGCGAGCACATTTTGGAAGCACATGTCACCAACACTTGAGCGTCTCTGGAACCCCAAACCAGAGCGGATCAAAGTAGTAACAATCAAGAGGCTTGTGATCACCCCAACATTGAGACTACCCCGACATCCTGAAACCTTATTTTGAGGGTGGTTCTAAGTCCCTCGCCATAAGGTAACGGAACCGTTTACTAGCCGGTTTCTGACTTTCGCCAGAAACCGGATGTTCCAATACGCCTTTAACACTGTAACCAACCCGTGACAGAGTCACAAAAGTAAGCCAGGAATCAGCGTGAATCGCGCATAAGCGCTATGATGTGCCTTTACACCTCACTGAGCCCAGACAGGCTCAGCCAGGAATCAGCACATTAGGTCACAGGTCAGCTAGGAATCGGCATACTTTTGCAAGTCTTTCCTTTCAGCCTAACTGACCCGGACACCATCACGCCTTTAACACTGTAACCAACCCGTGACAGAGTCACAGAAGTAAGCCAGGAATCAGCGTGAATCGCGCATGAGCGCTATGATGTGCCTTTACACCTCACTGAGCCCAGACAGGCTCAGCCAGGAATCAGCACATTAGGTCACAGGTCAGCTAGGAATCGGCATACTTTTGCAAGTCTTTCCTTTCAGCCTAACTGACCCGGACACCATCACGCCTTTAACACTGTAACCAACCCGTGACAGAGTCACAGAAGTAAGCCAGGAATCAGTGTGAATCGCGCATGAGCGCTATGATGTGCCTTTACACCTCACTGAGCCCAGACAGGCTCAGCCAGGAATCAGCACATTAGGTCACAGAGGTCAGCTAGGAATCGGCATACTTTTGCAAGTCTTTCCTTTAAGCCTAACTGACCCGGACACAAGAGATTTAAAAAGCTGGAAATAAAGTAAGAGGCGACTTAGACTCGTAGAGTACTTTCCATTGTTAGTAATTTTTTGTTAATTAGGTCACAGAGGCCAACTAGGAATCGGCGTAGTTTTCCGCCTATCTTTATCCCTAACTGACCCTGACCTTGGAGATAAAAAGCTGGAAATAAAGTTAGAGGCGACTTAGACTCGTAGAGTACTTTCCATTGTTAGTAATTTTTTGTTAATTAGGTCACAGAGGCCAACTAGGAATCGGCGTAGTTTTCCGCCTATCTTTATCCCTAACTGACCCGGACCTTGGAGATAAAAAGTGGGAAGTAAAGTAATAAGTGATATAGACTCTTAGAGAATGTTAGTAAAGGATTTGGTTAAAGTCTCCTGCAATTGATCATTAGCATACCTTCATAATCTAGCAATGATACCTAACTCAGTATATCTAATTCGTTGCTTTGGCTGTTGCTTCCTTTCTATATAGAGGACTACTTTTTGACTATCACTATCAATACTTTCCTTACATATATCGCCGTCTACTTTGGGTCCTTATGCCTATTTTCTTCCTCAGAGGACTAGGCTACTCTGTCAATATATTTAACTTTTCTTCCATGAAGGGCTACTCTGGACAGTACAGTCACCTGTTTTCTTTTCATTAATTAATGACTGAAATCAAAATACCCTATAAAGTTGAAAAAACTTTGCCAATATTGAAGACTGCTGAATAAAGTTCTATTATCAATCAATGAAAGTTTGCCTGCCCACATCACAAACTGTCTAAGAACATAGAATGACCATAAATTACTAGTCTTTTGTTCCGATAAAAAACTAATGTTAAATAAAAAAAAAAAAAAGTGAAAGATTAAAAACTTGCAGCAGGAGAGACATCACGGGCAGCAGAAGAGACGTCATGGGCAGCAGAAGAGACAGCACACGCAGCAGAAGAGACAGCTGTGACCAAGTTGAGGAATGATCTTCCTAATCGGATAGTTGAATCGGTAGAACTTCAAAAGTTCAAACCTTTAGAAAATATTTTTTGTTGTGTAAATAAATCCCGAATACAATAAAAACGAACGCAAAAAAATGTCGGGTAAATAAATCCCGAATACAATAAAAACGAACGCAAAAAATGTCGGGTAAATAAATCCCGAATACAATAAAAACGAACGCACAAAAATGTCGGGTAAATGAATCCCGAATACAATAAAAACGAACGCACAAAAATGTCGGGTAAATGAATCCCGAATACAATAAAAACGAACGCACAAAAATGTCGGGTAAATGAATCCCGAATACAATAAAAACGAACGCACAAAAATGTCGGGTAAATGAATCCCGAATACAATAAAAACGAACGCACAAAAATGTCGGGTAAATGAATCCCGAATACAATAAAAACGAACGCACAAAAATGTCGGGTAAATAAATCCCGAATACAATAAAAACGAACGCACAAAAATGTCGGGTAAATAAATCCCGAATACAATAAAAACGAACGCACAAAAATGTCGGGTAAATAAATCCCGAATACAATAAAAACGAACGCACAAAAATGTCGGGTAAATAAATCCCGAATACAATAAAAACGAACGCACAAAAATGTCGGGTAAATGAATCCCGAATACAATAAAAACGAACGCACAAAAATGTCGGGTAAATGAATCCCGAATACAATAAAAACGAACGCACAAAAATGTCGGGTAAAGGAATCCCGAATACAATAAAAACGTACGCACAAAAATGTCGGGTAAATGAATCCCGAATACAATAAAAACGAACGCACAAAAATGTCGGGTAAATAAATCCCGAATACAATAAAAACGAACGCACAAAAATGTCGGGTAAATAAATCCCGAATACAATAAAAACGAACGCACAAAAATGTCGGGTAAATAAATCCCGAATACAATAAAAACGAACGCACAAAAATGTCGGGTAAATAAATCCCGAATACAATAAAAACGAACGCACAAAAATGTCGGGTGAATAAATTGTTAAAAGATTTGCATAGAAATATTATGGTAGATAGTATGAAGTTTATAGATTATATAGCATTTAAAAATAGAATAATTATCATAATTGAATTATTATATAGGTACAAACTTACAAAAACCTGAAGAATAATAAACTATTTTATAAAAACCTGAAAAATAATAAACTATTTTATAAAAACATAGGGGGCAGAAGACATTCACAAACACTTTACAACAAACCTATTTTTTTATACGTGCCTAAAACCTACTACACATTCGATAATTATATAAAAACTTTGATATTTCACAACTTACCTTAACCAGGCTTTCAGAATTACCTTACATAAATGAGCTATGAACCTAACCACTATACAGCAATAGGTACCTTAAGATATACTTCTATGCAATCAAGTTTTTTACCCCCAAAATACCTGACACAATAAGACCTACCTAAAGACCATCAAGTCCAAAGTTCTATAAAGTGATTTGACTTAAGATTGCAAAATGTATTTCATCTAAAGATAACCAACAAAAAAAGTACCACTTAATCTACTGTATCACTATTCCTGTATTATCCCCCTTTGCATTTTTTAGAGCTATTGATACTAATATAATATGTTGAAACTATTTCAACCGCAGGAAATATTATCATTAAGTTCTAAAGGTGCTTTTCCCTTCCAGTACAAGCAGGAGACTTTAAACCAATGGTGTTATGGTCATAGTTAGCCATGCTTATAAAATTTTGTAGTGTATTGAAGCACACCATGTATGAAGCATGTTGCCACTGTCTCACCACGATGAGGTCATGACCTTCGAGACAGGGGGGACGTCCACTGTACAAGATCGGTACCATGCACCCACCTCCATGTGTTGCGAGCACATTTTGGGAGCACATGTCACCAACACTTGAGCGTCTCTGGAACCCCAAACCAGAGCGGATCAAAGTAGTAACAATCAAGAGGCTTGTGATCACCCCAACATTGAGACTACCCCGACATCCTGAAACCTTATTTTGAGGGGGGTTCTAAGTCCCTCGCCATAAGGTAACGGAACCGTTTACTAGCCGGTTTCTGACTTTCGCCAGAAACCGGATGTTCCAATACGCCTTTAACACTGTAACCAACCCATGACAGAGTCACAGAAGTAAGCCAGGAATCAGCGTGAATCGCGCATAAGCGCTATGATGTGCCTTTACACCTCACTGAGCCCAGACAGGCTCAGCCAGGAATCAGCACATTAGGTCACAGGTCAGCTAGGAATCGGCATACTTTTGCAAGTCTTTCCTTTCAGCCTAACTGACCCGGACACCATCACGCCTTTAACACTGTAACCAACCCGTGACAGAGTCACAGAAGTAAGCCAGGAATCAGCGTGAATCGCGCATGAGCGCTATGATGTGCCTTTACACCTCACTGAGCCCAGACAGGCTCAGCCAGGAATCAGCACATTAGGTCACAGAGGTCAGCTAGGAATCGGCATACTTTTGCAAGTCTTTCCTTTAAGCCTAACTGACCCGGACACAAGAGATTTAAAAAGCTGGAAATAAAGTAAGAGGCGACTTAGACTCGTAGAGTACTTTCCATTGTTAGTAATTTTTTGTTAATTAGGTCACAGAGGCCAACTAGGAATCGGCGTAGTTTTCCGCCTATCTTTATCCCTAACTGACCCGGACCTTGGAGATAAAAAGCTGGAAATAAAGTAAGAGGCGACTTAGACTCGTAGAGTACTTTCCATTGTTAGTAATTTTTTGTTAATTAGGTCACAGAGGCCAACTAGGAATCGGCGTAGTTTTCCGCCTATCTTTATCCCTAACTGACCCGGACCTTGGAGATAAAAAGTGGGAAGTAAAGTAATAAGTGATATAGACTCTTAGAGAATGTTAGTAAAGGATTTGGTTAAAGTCTCCTGCAATTGATCATTAGCATACCTTCATAATCTAGCAATGATACCTAACTCAGTATATCTAATTCGTTGCTTTAGCTGTTGCTTCCTTTCTATATAGAGGACTACTTTTTGACTATCACTATCAATACTTTCTTTACATATATCGCCGTCTACTTTGGGTCCTTATGCCTATTTTCTTCCTCAAAGGACTAGGCTACTCTGTCAATATATTTAACTTTTCTTCCATGAAGGGCTACTCTGGACAGTACAGTCACCTGTTTTCTTTTCATTAATTAAAGACTGAAATCAAAATACCCTATAAAGTTGAAAAAACTTTGCCAATATTGAAGACTGCTGAAGAAAGTTCTATTATCAATCAATGAAAGTTTGCCTGCCTACATCACAAACTGTCTAAGAACATAGAATGACCATAAATTACTAGTCTTTTGTTCCGATAAAAAACTAATGTTAAATAAAAAAAAAAAGTGAAAGATTAAAAACTTGCAGCAGGAGAGACATCACGGGCAGCAGAAGAGACGTCATGGGCAGCAGAAGAGACGTCATGGGCAGCAGGAGAGACAGCACACGCAGCAGAAGAGACAGCTGTGACCAAGTTGAGGAATGATCTTCCTATTCGGATAGTTGAATCGGTAGAACTTCAAAAGTTCAAACCTTTAGAAAATATCTTTTGTTGTGTAAATAAATCCCGAATACAATAAAAACGAACGCACAAAAATGTCGGGTAATTAATCCCGAATACAATAAAAACGAACGCAAAAAATGTCGGGTAAATGAATCCCGAATACAATAAAAACGAACGCACAAAAATGTCGGGTAAATGAATCCCGAATACAATAAAAACGAACGCACAAAAATGTCGGGTAAATGAATCCCGAATACAATAAAAACGAACGCACAAAAATGTCGGGTAAATGAATCCCGAATACAATAAAAACGAACGCACAAAAATGTCGGGTAAATGAATCCCGAATACAATAAAAACGAACGCACAAAAATGTCGGGTAAATGAATCCCGAATACAATAAAAACGAACGCACAAAAATGTCGGGTAAATGAATCCCGAATACAATAAAAACGAACGCACAAAAATGTCGGGTAAATGAATCCCGAATACAATAAAAACGAACGCACAAAAATGTCGGGTAAATGAATCCCGAATACAATAAAAACGAACGCACAAAAATGTCGGGTAAATGAATCCCGAATACAATAAAAACGAACGCACAAAAATGTCGGGTAAATGAATCCCGAATACAATAAAAACGAACGCACAAAAATGTCGGGTAAATGAATCCCGAATACAATAAAAACGAACGCACAAAAATGTCGGGTAAATGAATCCCGAATACAATAAAAACGAACGCACAAAAATGTCGGGTAAATAAATCCCGAATACAATAAAAACGAACGCACAAAAATGTCGGGTAAATAAATCCCGAATACAATTAAAACGAACGCACAAAAATGTCGGGTAAATAAATCCCGAATACAATAAAAACGAACGCACAAAAATGTCGGGTAAATAAATCCCGAATACAATAAAAACGAACGCACAAAAATGTCGGGTGAATAAATTGTTAGATTTGCATAGAAATATCATGGTAGATAGTATGAAGTTTATAGATTATATAGCATTTAAAAATAGAATAATGATCATAATTGAATTATTATATAGGTACAAACTTACAAAAACCTGAAAAATGATAAACTATTTTATAAAAACCTGAAAAATAATAAACTATTTTATAAAAACATAGGGGGCAGAAGACATTCACAAACACTTCACAACAAACCTATTTTTTTATACGCGCCTAAAACCTGCTACACATTCGATAATTATATAAAAACTTTGATATTTCACAACTTACCTTAACCAGGCTTTCAGAATTACCTTACAGAAATGTGCTATGAACCTAACCACTATACAGCAATTTGTACCTTAAGATATACTTCTATGCAATCAAGTTTTTTACCCCCAAAATACCTGACACAAGAAGACCTACCGAAAGACCATCAAGTCCAAAGTTCTATAAAGTGATTTGACTTAAGATTGCAAAATGTATTTCATCTAAAGATAACCAACAAAAAAAGTACCACTTAATCTACTGCATCACTATTCCTGTATTATCCCTCTTTGCATTTTTTAGAGCTATTGATACTAATGTAATATGTTGAAACTATTTCAACTGCAGGAAATATCATTAAGTTCTAAAGGTGCTTTTCCCTTTCAGTACAAGCAGGAGACTTTAAACCAATGGTGTTATGGTCATAGTTAGCCATGCTTATAAAATTTTGTAGTGTATTGAAGCACACCATGTATGAAGCATGTTGCCACTGTCTCACCACGATGAGGTCATGACCTTCGAGACAGGGGGGACGTCCACTGTACAAGATCGGTACCATGCACCCACCTCCATGTGTTGCGAGCACATTTTGGAAGCACATGTCACCAACACTTGAGCGTCTCTGGAACCCCAAACCAGAGCGGATCAAAGTAGTAACAATCAAGAGGCTTGTGATCACCCCAACATTGAGACTACCCCGACATCCTGAAACCTTATTTTGAGGGGGGTTCTAAGTCCCTCGCCATAAGGTAACGGAACCGTTTACTAGCCGGTTTCTGACTTTCGCCAGAAACCGGATGTTCCAATACGCCTTTAACACTGTAACCAACCCGTGACAGTCACAGAAGTAAGCCAGGAATCAGCGTGAATCGCGCATAAGCGCTATGATGTGCCTTTACACCTCACTGAGCCCAGACAGGCTCAGCCAGGAATCAGCACATTAGGTCACAGGTCAGCTAGGAATCGGCATACTTTTGCAAGTCTTTCCTTTCAGCCTAACTGACCCGGACACCATCACGCCTTTAACACTGTAACCAACCCGTGACAGAGTCACAGAAGTAAGCCAGGAATCAGCGTGAATCGCGCATGAGCGCTATGATGTGCCTTTACACCTCACTGAGCCCAGACAGGCTCAGCCAGGAATCAGCACATTAGGTCACAGAGGTCAGCTAGGAATCGGCATACTTTTGCAAGTCTTTCCTTTAAGCCTAACTGACCCGGACACAAGAGATTTAAAAAGCTGGAAATAAAGTAAGAGGCGACTTAGACTCGTAGAGTACTTTCCATTGTTAGTAATTTTTTGTTAATTAGGTCACAGAGGCCAACTAGGAATCGGCGTAGTTTTCCGCCTATCTTTATCCCTAACTGACCCGGACCTTGGAGATAAAAAGCTGGAAATAAAGTTAGAGGCGACTTAGACTCGTAGAGTACTTTCCATTGTTAGTAATTTTTTGTTAATTAGGTCACAGAGGCCAACTAGGAATCGGCGTAGTTTTCCGCCTATCTTTATCCCTAACTGACCCGGACCTTGGAGATAAAAAGTGGGAAGTAAAGTAATAAGTGATATAGACTCTTAGAGAATGTTAGTAAAGGATTTGGTTAAAGTCTCCTGCAATTGATCATTAGCATACCTTCATAATCTAGCAATGATACCTAACTCAGTATATCTAATTCGTTGCTTTGGCTGTTGCTTCCTTTCTATATAGAGGACTACTTTTTGACTATCACTATCAATACTTTCTTTACATATATCGCCGTCTACTTTGGGTCCTTATGCCTATTTTCTTCCTCAGAGGACTAGGCTACTCTGTCAATATATTTAACTTTTCTTCCATGAAGGGCTACTCTGGACAGTACAGTCACCTGTTTTCTTTTCATTAATTAAAGACTGAAATCAAAATACCCTATAAAGTTGAAAAAACTTTGCCAATATTGAAGACTGCTGAATAAAGTTCTATTATCAATCAATGAAAGTTTGCCTGCCCACATCACAAACTGTCTAAGAACATAGAATGACCATAAATTACTAGTCTTTTGTTCCGATAAAAAACTAATGTTAAATAAAAAAAAAAAAAGTGAAAGATTAAAAACTTGCAGCAGGAGAGACATCACGGGCAGCAGAAGAGACGTCATGGGCAGCAGAAGAGACAGCACACGCAGCAGAAGAGACAGCTGTGACCAAGTTGAGGAATGATCTTCCTAATCGGATAGTTGAATCGGTAGAACTTCAAAAGTTCAAACCTTTAGAAAATATTTTTTGTTGTGTAAATAAATCCCGAATACAATAAAAACGAACGCACAAAAATGTCGGGTAAATAAATCCCGAATACAATAAAAACGAACGCAAAAAATGTCGGGTAAATAAATCCCGAATACAATAAAAACGAACGCACAAAAATGTCGGGTAAATGAATCCCGAATACAATAAAAACGAACGCACAAAAATGTCGGGTAAATGAATCCCGAATACAATAAAAACGAACGCACAAAAATGTCGGGTAAATGAATCCCGAATACAATAAAAACGAACGCACAAAAATGTCGGGTAAATAAATCCCGAATACAATAAAAACGAACGCACAAAAATGTCGGGTAAATAAATCCCGAATACAATAAAAACGAACGCACAAAAATGTCGGGTAAATAAATCCCGAATACAATAAAAACGAACGCACAAAAATGTCGGGTAAATAAATCCCGAATACAATAAAAACGAACGCACAAAAATGTCGGGTAAATAAATCCCGAATACAATAAAAACGAACGCACAAAAATGTCGGGTGAATAAATTGTTAGATTTGCATAGAAATATCATGGTAGATAGTATGAAGTTTATAGATTATATAGCATTTAAAAATAGAATAATGATCATAATTGAATTATTATATAGGTACAAACTTACAAAAACCTGAAAAATGATAAACTATTTTATAAAAACCTGAAAAATAATAAACTATTTTATAAAAACATAGGGGGCAGAAGACATTCACAAACACTTTACAACAAACCTATTTTTTTATACGCGCCTAAAACCTGCTACACATTCGATAATTATATAAAAACTTTGATATTTCACAACTTACCTTAACCAGGCTTTCAGAATTACCTTACAGAAATGTGCTATGAACCTAACCACTATACAGCAATTTGTACCTTAAGATATACTTCTATGCAATCAAGTTTTTTACCCCCAAAATACCTGACACAATAAGACCTACCTAAAGACCATCAAGTCCAAAGTTCTATAAAGTGATTTGACTTAAGATTGCAAAATGTATTTCATCTAAAGATAACCAACAAAAAAAGTACCACTTAATCTACTGCATCACTATTCCTGTATTATCCCCCTTTGCATTTTTTAGAGCTATTGATACTAATGTAATATGTTGAAACTATTTCAACTGCAGGAAATATCATTAAGTTCTAAAGGTGCTTTTCCCTTTCAGTACAAGCAGGAGACTTTAAACCAATGGTGTTATGGTCATAGTTAGCCATGCTTATAAAATTTTGTAGTGTATTGAAGCACACCATGTATGAAGCATGTTGCCACTGTCTCACCACGATGAGGTCATGACCTTCGAGACAGGGGGGACGTCCACTGTACAAGATCGGTACCATGCACCCACCTCCATGTGTTGCGAGCACATTTTGGAAGCACATGTCACCAACACTTGAGCGTCTCTGGAACCCCAAACCAGAGCGGATCAAAGTAGTAACAATCAAGAGGCTTGTGATCACCCCAACATTGAGACTACCCCGACATCCTGAAACCTTATTTTGAGGGGGGTTCTAAGTCCCTCGCCATAAGGTAACGGAACCGTTTACTAGCCGGTTTCTGACTTTTGCCAGAAACCGGATGTTCCAATACGCCTTTAACACTGTAACCAACCCGTGACAGAGTCACAGAAGTAAGCCAGGAATCAGCGTGAATCGCGCATAAGCGCTATGATGTGCCTTTACACCTCACTGAGCCCAGACAGGCTCAGCCAGGAATCAGCACATTAGGTCACAGGTCAGCTAGGAATCGGCATACTTTTGCAAGTCTTTCCTTTCAGCCTAACTGACCCGGACACCATCACGCCTTTAACACTGTAACCAACCCGTGACAGAGTCACAGAAGTAAGCCAGGAATCAGCGTGAATCGCGCATGAGCGCTATGATGTGCCTTTACACCTCACTGAGCCCAGACAGGCTCAGCCAGGAATCAGCACATTAGGTCACAGAGGTCAGCTAGGAATCGGCATACTTTTGCAAGTCTTTCCTTTAAGCCTAACTGACCCGGACACAAGAGATTTAAAAAGCTGGAAATAAAGTAAGAGGCGACTTAGACTCGTAGAGTACTTTCCATTGTTAGTAATTTTTTGTTAATTAGGTCACAGAGGCCAACTAGGAATCGGCGTAGTTTTCCGCCTATCTTTATCCCTAACTGACCCGGACCTTGGAGATAAAAAGCTGGAAATAAAGTTAGAGGCGACTTAGACTCGTAGAGTACTTTCCATTGTTAGTAATTTTTTGTTAATTAGGTCACAGAGGCCAACTAGGAATCGGCGTAGTTTTCCGCCTATCTTTATCCCTAACTGACCCGGACCTTGGAGATAAAAAGTGGGAAGTAAAGTAATAAGTGATATAGACTCTTAGAGAATGTTAGTAAAGGATTTGGTTAAAGTCTCCTGCAATTGATCATTAGCATACCTTCATAATCTAGCAATGATACCTAACTCAGTATATCTAATTCGTTGCTTTGGCTGTTGCTTCCTTTCTATATAGAGGACTACTTTTTGACTATCACTATCAATACTTTCCTTACATATATCGCCGTCTACTTTGGGTCCTTATGCCTATTTTCTTCCTCAGAGGACTAGGCTACTCTGTCAATATATTTAACTTTTCTTCCATGAAGGGCTACTCTGGACAGTACAGTCACCTGTTTTCTTTTCATTAATTAAAGACTGAAATCAAAATACCCTATAAAGTTGAAAAAACTTTGCCAATATTGAAGACTGCTGAATAAAGTTCTATTATCAATCAATGAAAGTTTGCCTGCCCACATCACAAACTGTCTAAGAACATAGAATGACCATAAATTACTAGTCTTTTGTTCCGATAAAAAACTAATGTTAAATAAAAAAAAAAAAAGTGAAAGATTAAAAACTTGCAGCAGGAGAGACATCACGGGCAGCAGAAGAGACGTCATGGGCAGCAGAAGAGACAGCACACGCAGCAGAAGAGACAGCTGTGACCAAGTTGAGGAATGATCTTCCTAATCGGATAGTTGAATCGGTAGAACTTCAAAAGTTCAAACCTTTAGAAAATATTTTTTGTTGTGTAAATAAATCCCGAATACAATAAAAACGAACGCACAAAAATGTCGGGTAAATAAATCCCGAATACAATAAAAACGAACGCAAAAAATGTCGGGTAAATGAATCCCGAATACAATAAAAACGAACGCACAAAAATGTCGGGTAAATGAATCCCGAATACAATAAAAACGAACGCACAAAAATGTCGGGTAAATGAATCCCGAATACAATAAAAACGAACGCACAAAAATGTCGGGTAAATGAATCCCGAATACAATAAAAACGAACGCACAAAAATGTCGGGTAAATGAATCCCGAATACAATAAAAACGAACGCACAAAAATGTCGGGTAAATGAATCCCGAATACAATAAAAACGAACGCACAAAAATGTCGGGTAAATAAATCCCGAATACAATAAAAACGAACGCACAAAAATGTCGGGTAAATAAATCCCGAATACAATAAAAACGAACGCACAAAAATGTCGGGTAAATAAATCCCGAATACAATAAAAACGAACGCACAAAAATGTCGGGTAAATGAATCCCGAATACAATAAAAACGAACGCACAAAAATGTCGGGTAAATGAATCCCGAATACAATAAAAAAACGCACAAAAATGTCGGGTAAATGAATCCCGAATACAATAAAAACGAACGCACAAAAATGTCGGGTAAATGAATCCCGAATACAATAAAAACGAACGCACAAAAATGTCGGGTAAATAAATCCCGAATACAATAAAAACGAACGCACAAAAATGTCGGGTAAATAAATCCCGAATACAATAAAAACGAACGCACAAAAATGTCGGGTAAATAAATCCCGAATACAATAAAAACGAACGCACAAAAATGTCGGGTAAATAAATCCCGAATACAATAAAAACGAACGCACAAAAATGTCGGGTAAATAAATCCCGAATAAAATAAAAACGAACGCACAAAAATGTCGGGTGAATAAATTGTTAAAAGATTTGCATAGAAATATTATGGTAGATAGTATGAAGTTTATAGATTATATAGCATTTAAAAATAGAATAATGATCATAATTGAATTATTATATAGGTACAAACTTACAAAAACCTGAAAAATAATAAACTATTTTATAAAAACCTGAAAAATAATAAACTATTTTATAAAAACATAGGGGGCAGAAGACATTCACAAACACTTTACAACAAACCTATTTTTTTATACGTGCCTAAAACCTACTACACATTCGATAATTATATAAAAACTTTGATATTGCACAACTTACCTTAACCAGGCTTTCAGAATTACCTTACAGAAATGAGCTATGAACCTAACCACTATACAGCAATTTTTACCTTAAGATATACTTCTATGCAATCAAGTTTTTTACCCCCAAAATACCTGACACAATAAGACCTACCTAAAGACCATCAAGTCCAAAGTTCTATAAAGTGATTTGACTTAAGATTGCAAAATGTATTTCATCTAAAGATAACCAACAAAAAAAGTACCACTTAATCTACTGTATCACTATTCCTGTATTATCCCCCTTTGCATTTTTTAGAGCTATTGATACTAATATAATATGTTGAAACTATTTCAACCGCAGGAAATATTATCATTAAGTTCTAAAGGTGCTTTTCCCTTCCAGTACAAGCAGGAGACTTTAAACCAATGGTGTTATGGTCATAGTTAGCCATGCTTATAAAATTTTGTAGTGTATTGAAGCACACCATGTATGAAGCATGTTGCCACTGTCTCACCACGATGAGGTCATGACCTTCGAGACAGGGGGGACGTCCACTGTACAAGATCGGTACCATGCACCCACCTCCATGTGTTGCGAGCACATTTTGGGAGCACATGTCACCAACACTTGAGCGTCTCTGGAACCCCAAACCAGAGCGGATCAAAGTAGTAACAATCAAGAGGCTTGTGATCACCCCAACATTGAGACTACCCCGACATCCTGAAACCTTATTTTAGGGGGGTTCTAAGTCCCTCGCCATAAGGTAACGGAACCGTTTACTAGCCGGTTTCTGACTTTCGCCAGAAACCGGATGTTCCAATACGCCTTTAACACTGTAACCAACCCGTGACAGAGTCACAGAAGTAAGCCAGGAATCAGCGTGAATCGCGCATAAGCGCTATGATGTGCCTTTACACCTCACTGAGCCCAGACAGGCTCAGCCAGGAATCAGCACATTAGGTCACAGGTCAGCTAGGAATCGGCATACTTTTGCAAGTCTTTCCTTTCAGCCTAACTGACCCGGACACCATCACGCCTTTAACACTGTAACCAACCCGTGACAGAGTCACAGAAGTAAACCAGGAATCAGCGTGAATCGCGCATGAGCGCTATGATGTGCCTTTACACCTCACTGAGCCCAGACAGGCTCAGCCAGGAATCAGCACATTAGGTCACAGAGGTCAGCTAGGAATCGGCATACTTTTGCAAGTCTTTCCTTCAAGCCTAACTGACCCGGACACAAGAGATTTAAAAAGCTGGAAATAAAGTAAGAGGCGACTTAGACTCGTAGAGTACTTTCCATTGTTAGTAATTTTTTGTTAATTAGGTCACAGAGGCCAACTAGGAATCGGCGTAGTTTTCCGCCTATCTTTATCCCTAACTGACCCGGACCTTGGAGATAAAAAGCTGGAAATAAAGTTAGAGGCGACTTAGACTCGTAGAGTACTTTCCATTGTTAGTAATTTTTTGTTAATTAGGTCACAGAGGCCAACTAGGAATCGGCGTAGTTTTCCGCCTATCTTTATCCCTAACTGACCCGGACCTTGGAGATAAAAAGTGGGAAGTAAAGTAATAAGTGATATAGACTCTTAGAGAATGTTAGTAAAGGATTTGGTTAAAGTCTCCTGCAATTGATCATTAGCATACCTTCATAATCTAGCAATGATACCTAACTCAGTATATCTAATTCGTTGCTTTGGCTGTTGCTTCCTTTCTATATAGAGGACTACTTTTTGACTATCACTATCAATACTTTCCTTACATATATCGCCGTCTACTTTGGGTCCTTATGCCTATTTTCTTCCTCAGAGGACTAGGCTACTCTGTCAATATATTTAACTTTTCTTCCATGAAGGGCTACTCTGGACAGTACAGTCACCTGTTTTCTTTTCATTAATTAAAGACTGAAATCAAAATACCCTATAAAGTTGAAAAAACTTTGCCAATATTGAAGACTGCTGAATAAAGTTCTATTATCAATCAATGAAAGTTTGCCTGCCCACATCACAAACTGTCTAAGAACATAGAATGACCATAAATTACTAGTCTTTTGTTCCGATAAAAAACTAATGTTAAATAAAAAAAAAAAGTGAAAGATTAAAAACTTGCAGCAGGAGAGACATCACGGGCAGCAGAAGAGACGTCATGGGCAGCAGAAGAGACGTCATGGGCAGCAGAAGAGACAGCACACGCAGCAGAAGAGACAGCTGTGACCAAGTTGAGGAATGATCTTCCTAATCGGATAGTTGAATCGGTAGAACTTCAAAAGTTCAAACCTTTAGAAAATATCTTTTGTTGTGTAATTAAATCCCGAATACAATAAAAACGAACGCACAAAAATGTCGGGTAAATAAATCCCGAATACAATAAAAACGAACGCAAAAAATGTCGGGTAAATAAATCCCGAATACAATAAAAACGAACGCACAAAAATGTCGGGTAAATGAATCCCGAATACAATAAAAACGAACGCACAAAAATGTCGGGTAAATGAATCCCGAATACAATAAAAACGAACGCACAAAAATGTCGGGTAAATGAATCCCGAATACAATAAAAACGAACGCACAAAAATGTCGGGTAAATGAATCCCGAATACAATAAAAACGAACGCACAAAAATGTCGGGTAAATGAATCCCGAATACAATAAAAACGAACGCACAAAAATGTCGGGTAAATGAATCCCGAATACAATAAAAACGAACGCACAAAAATGTCGGGTAAATGAATCCCGAATACAATAAGAACGAACGCACAAAAATGTCGGGTAAATGAATCCCGAATACAATAAGAACGAACGCACAAAAATGTCGGGTAAATGAATCCCGAATACAATAAAAACGAACGCACAAAAATGTCGGGTAAATGAATCCCGAATACAATAAGAACGAACGCACAAAAATGTCGGGTAAATGAATCCCGAATACAATAAAAACGAACGCACAAAAATGTCGGGTAAATGAATCCCGAATACAATAAAAACGAACGCACAAAAATGTCGGGTAAATGAATCCCGAATACAATAAAAACGAACGCACAAAAATGTCGGGTAAATGAATCCCGAATACAATAAAAACGAACGCACAAAAATGTCGGGTAAATGAATCCCGAATACAATAAAAACGAACGCACAAAAATGTCGGGTAAATGAATCCCGAATACAATAAAAACGAACGCACAAAAATGTCGGGTAAATGAATCCCGAATACAATAAAAACGAACGCACAAAAATGTCGGGTAAATGAATCCCGAATACAATAAAAACGAACGCACAAAAATGTCGGGTAAATAAATCCCGAATACAATAAAAACGAACGCACAAAAATGTCGGGTAAATAAATCCCGAATACAATAAAAACAAACGCACAAAAATGTCGGGTAAATAAATCCCGAATACAATAAAAACGAACGCACAAAAATGTCGGGTAAATAAATCCCGAATACAATAAAAACGAACGCACAAAAATGTCGGGTAAATAAATCCCGAATACAATAAAAACGAACGCACAAAAATGTCGGGTAAATAAATCCCGAATACAATAAAAACGAACGCACAAAAATGTCGGGTAAATAAATCCCGAATACAATAAAAACGAACGCACAAAAATGTCGGGTAAATAAATCCCGAATACAATAAAAACGAACGCACAAAAATGTCGGGTAAATAAATCCCGAATACAATAAAAACGAACGCACAAAAATGTCGGGTAAATAAATCCCGAATACAATAAAAACGAACGCACAAAAATGTCGGGTGAATAAATTGTTAGATTTGCATAGAAATATCATGGTAGATAGTATGAAGTTTATAGATTATATAGCATTTAAAAATAGAATAATGATCATAATTGAATTATTATATAGGTACAAACTTACAAAAACCTGAAAAATGATAAACTATTTTATAAAAACCTGAAAAATAATAAACTATTTTATAAAAACATAGGGGGCAGAAGACATTCACAAACACTTTACAACAAACCTATTTTTTATACGCGCCTAAAACCTGCTACACATTCGATAATTATATAAAAACTTTGATATTTCACAACTTACCTTAACCAGGCTTTCAGAATTACCTTACAGAAATGTGCTATGAACCTAACCACTATACAGCAATTTGTACCTTAAGATATACTTCTATGCAATCAAGTTTTTTACCCCCAAAATACCTGACACAAGAAGACCTACCTAAAGACCATCTAGTCCAAAGTTCTATAAAGTGATTTGACTTAAGATTGCAAAATGTATTTCATCTAAAGATAACCAACAAAAAAAGTACAACTTAATCTACTGCATCACTATTCCTGTATTATCCCCCTTTGCATTTTTTAGAGCTATTGATACTAATGTAATATGTTGAAACTATTTCAACTGCAGGAAATATCATTAAGTTCTAAAGGTGCTTTTCCCTTTCAGTACAAGCAGGAGACTTTAAACCAATGGTGTTATGGTCATAGTTAGCCATGCTTATAAAATTTTGTAGTGTATTGAAGCACACCATGTATGGAGCATGTTGCCACTGTCTCACCACGATGAGGTCATGACCTTCGAGACAGGGGGGACGTCCACTGTACAAGATCGGTACCATGCACCCACCTCCATGTGTTGCGAGCACATTTTGGAAGCACATGTCACCAACACTTGAGCGTCTCTGGAACCCCAAACCAGAGCGGATCAAAGTAGTAACAATCAAGAGGCTTGTGATCACCCCAACATTGAGACTACCCCGACATCCTGAAACCTTATTTTGAGGGGGGTTCTAAGTCCCTCGCCATAAGGTAACGGAACCGTTTACTAGCCGGTTTCTGACTTTCGCCAGAAACCGGATGTTCCAATACGCCTTTAACACTGTAACCAACCCGTGACAGAGTCACAGAAGTAAGCCAGGAATCAGCGTGAATCGCGCATAAGCGCTATGATGTGCCTTTACACCTCACTGAGCCCAGACAGGCTCAGCCAGGAATCAGCACATTAGGTCACAGGTCAGCTAGGAATCGGCATACTTTTGCAAGTCTTTCCTTTCAGCCTAACTGACCCGGACACCATCACGCCTTTAACACTGTAACCAACCCGTGACAGAGTCACAGAAGTAAGCCAGGAATCAGCGTGAATCGCGCATGAGCGCTATGATGTGCCTTTACACCTCACTGAGCCCAGACAGGCTCAGCCAGGAATCAGCACATTAGGTCACAGAGGTCAGCTAGGAATCGGCATACTTTTGCAAGTCTTTCCTTTAAGCCTAACTGACCCGGACACAAGAGATTTAAAAAGCTGGAAATAAAGTAAGAGGCGACTTAGACTCGTAGAGTACTTTCCATTGTTAGTAATTTTTTGTTAATTAGGTCACAGAGGCCAACTAGGAATCGGCGTAGTTTTCCGCCTATCTTTATCCCTAACTGACCCGGACCTTGGAGATAAAAAGCTGGAAATAAAGCTAGAGGCGACTTAGACTCGTAGAGTACTTTCCATTGTTAGTAATTTTTTGTTAATTAGGTCACAGAGGCCAACTAGGAATCGGCGTAGTTTTCCGCCTATCTTTATCCCTAACTGACCCGGACCTTGGAGATAAAAAGTGGGAAGTAAAGTAATAAGTGATATAGACTCTTAGAGAATGTTAGTAAAGGATTTGGTTAAAGTCTCCTGCAATTGATCATTAGCATACCTTCATAATCTAGCAATGATACCTAACTCAGTATATCTAATTCGTTGCTTTGGCTGTTGCTTCCTTTCTATATAGAGGACTACTTTTTGACTATCACTATCAATACTTTCTTTACATATATCGCCGTCTACTTTGGGTCCTTATGCCTATTTTCTTCCTCAGAGGACTAGGCTACTCTGTCAATATATTTAACTTTTCTTCCATGAAGGGCTACTCTGGACAGTACAGTCACCTGTTTTCTTTTCATTAATTAAAGACTGAAATCAAAATACCCTATAAAGTTGAAAAAACTTTGCCAATATTGAAGACTGCTGAATAAAGTTCTATTATCAATCAATGAAAGTTTGCCTGCCCAAATCACAAACTGTCTAAGAACATAGAATGACCATAAATTACTAGTCTTTTGTTCCGATAAAAAACTAATGTTAAATAAAAAAAAAAAAAAAGTGAAAGATTAAAAACTTGCAGCAGGAGAGACATCACGGGCAGCAGAAGAGACGTCATGGGCAGCAGAAGAGACAGCACACGCAGCAGAAGAGACAGCTGTGACCAAGTTGAGGAATGATCTTCCTAATCGGATAGTTGAATCGGTAGAACTTCAAAAGTTCAAACCTTTAGAAAATATTTTTTGTTGTGTAAATAAATCCCGAATACAATAAAAACGAACGCACAAAAATGTCGGGTAAATAAATCCCGAATACAATAAAAACGAACGCAAAAAATGTCGGGTAAATAAATCCCGAATACAATAAAAACGAACACACAAAAATGTCGGGTAAATGAATCCCGAATACAATAAAAACGAACGCACAAAAATGTCGGGTAAATGAATCCCGAATACAATAAAAACGAACGCACAAAAATGTCGGGTAAATAAATCCCGAATACAATAAAAACGAACGCACAAAAATGTCGGGTAAATGAATCCCGAATACAATAAAAACGAACGCACAAAAATGTCGGGTAAATAAATCCCGAATACAATAAAAACGAACGCACAAAAATGTCGGGTAAATAAATCCCGAATACAATAAAAACGAACGCACAAAAATGTCGGGTAAATAAATCCCGAATACAATAAAAACGAACGCACAAAAATGTCGGGTAAACGAGTCCCGAATACAATAAAAACGAACGCACAAAAATGTCGGGTAAATGAATCCCGAATACAATAAAAACGAACGCACAAAAATGTCGGGTAAATAAATCCCGAATACAATAAAAACGAACGCACAAAAATGTCGGGTAAATGAATCCCGAATACAATAAAAACGAACGCACAAAAATGTCGATTAAATGAATCCCGAATACAATAAAAACGAACGCACAAAAATGTCGGGTAAATAAATCCCGAATACAATAAAAACGAACGCACAAAAATGTCGGGTAAATAAATCCCGAATACAATAAAAACGAACGCACAAAAATGTCGGGTAAATAAATCCCGAATACAATAAAAACGAACGCACAAAAATGTCGGGTGAATAAATTGTTAAAAGATTTGCATAGAAATATTATGGTAGATAGTATGAAGTTTATAGATTATATAGCATTTAAAAATAGAATAATGATCATAATTGAATTATTATATAGGTACAAACTTACAAAAACCTGAAAAATAATAAACTATTTTATAAAAACCTGAAAAATAATAAACTATTTTATAAAAACATAGGGGGCAGAAGACATTCACAAACACTTTACAACAAACCTATTTTTTTATACGTGCCTAAAACCTACTACACATTCGATAATTATATAAAAACTTTGATATTTCACAACTTACCTTAACCAGGCTTTCAGAATTACCTTACAGAAATGAGCTATGAACCTAACCACTATACAGCAATTTGTACCTTAAGATATACTTCTATGCAATCAAGTTTTTTACCCCCAAAATACCTGACACAATAAGACCTACCTAAAGACCATCAAGTCCAAAGTTCTATAAAGTGATTTGACTTAAGATTGCAAAATGTATTTCATCTAAAGATAACCAACAAAAAAAGTACCACTTAATCTACTGTATCACTATTCCTGTATTATCCCCCTTTGCATTTTTAGAGCTATTGATACTAATATAATATGTTGAAACTATTTCAACCGCAGGAAATATTATCATTAAGTTCAAAAGGTGCTTTTCCCTTCCAGTACAAGCAGGAGACTTTAAACCAATGGTGTTATGGTCATAGTTAGCCATGCTTATAAAATTTTGTAGTGTATTGAAGCACACCATGTATGAAGCATGTTGCCACTGTCTCACCACGATGAGGTCATGACTTTCGAGACAGGGGGGACGTCCACTGTACAAGATCGGTACCATGCACCCACCTCCATGTGTTGCGAGCACATTTTGGGAGCACATGTCACCAACACTTGAGCGTCTCTGGAACCCCAAACCAGAGCGGATCAAAGTAGTAACAATCAAGAGGCTTGTGATCACCCCAACATTGAGACTACCCCGACATCCTGAAACCTTATTTTGAGGGGGGTTCTAAGTCCCTCGCCATAAGGTAACGGAACCGTTTACTAGCCGGTTTCTGACTTTCGCCAGAAACCGGATGTTCCAATACGCCTTTAACACTGTAACCAACCCGTGACAGAGTCACAGAAGTAAGCCAGGAATCAGCGTGAATCGCGCATAAGCGCTATGATATGCCTTTACACCTCACTGAGCCCAGACAGGCTCAGCCAGGAATCAGCACATTAGGTCACAGGTCAGCTAGGAATCGGCATACTTTTGCAAGTCTTTCCTTTCAGCCTAACTGACCCGGACACCATCACGCCTTTAACACTGTAACCAACCCGTAACAGAGTCACAGAAGTAAGCCAGGAATCAGCGTGAATCGCGCATGAGCGCTATGATGTGCCTTTACACCTCACTGAGCCCAGACAGGCTCAGCCAGGAATCAGCACATTAGGTCACAGGTCAGCTAGGAATCGGCATACTTTTGCAAGTCTTTCCTTTCAGCCTAATTGACCTGGACACCATCACGCCTTTAACACTGTAACCAACCCGTGACAGAGTCATAGAAGTAAGCCAGGAATCAGCGTGAATCGCGCATGAGCGCTATGATGTGCCTTTACACCTCACTGAGCCCAGACAGGCTCAGCCAGGAATCAGCACATTAGGTCACAGAGGTCAGCTAGGAATTGGCATACTTTTGCAAGTCTTTCCTTTAAGCCTAACTGACCCGGACACAAGAGATTTAAAAAGCTGGAAATAAAGTAAGAGGCGACTTAGACTCGTAGAGTACTTTCCATTGTTAGTAATTTTTTGTTAATTAGGTCACAGAGGCCAACTAGGAATCGGCGTAGTTTTCCGCCTATCTTTATCCCTAACTGACCCGGACCTTGGAGATAAAAAGTGGGAAGTAAAGTAATAAGTGATATAGACTCTTAGAGAATGTTAGTAAAGGATTTGGTTAAAGTCTCCTGCAATTGATCATTAGCATACCTTCATAATCTAGCAATGATACCTAACTCAGTATATCTAATTCGTTGCTTTGGCTGTTGCTTCCTTTCTATATAGAGGACTACTTTTTGACTATCACTATCAATACTTTCTTTACATATATCGCCGTCTACTTTGGGTCCTTATGCCTATTTTCTTCCTCAGAGGACTAGGCTACTCTGTCAATATATTTAACTTTTCTTCCATGAAGGGCTACTCTGGCCAGTATAGTCATTGGTTTTCTTTTCATTAATTAAAGACTGAAATCAAGATACCTTGTAAAGTTGAAAAAACTTTGGCAACATTAAGGAGTGCTGAATAAAGTTCTATTAGGAATCAATGAAAGTTTGCCTGCCTACATCACAAACTGTCTAAGAACATAGAATGTCCATAAACTACTAGTCTTATGTTCTGATAATTCAGCGATAACATTTGAGAAATTAAAAAAAAAATAATGTTAAATTTAACAAAAAAACTGAGATTAAAAACTTGCAGCAGGAGAGACATCACGGGCAGCAGAAGGGACGTCATAGGTAGCAGAAGAGACGTCATGGGCAGCAGAAGGGACGTCATAGGTAGCAGAAGAGACGTCATGGGCAACAGCAGAGACAGCACGGGCAACAACAGAGACATCACAAGCAGCAGCAAAGACATCACAAGCAGCAGAGGAGACAGCACACGCAGCAGGAGTGACTGGTTTCGTTAACCCTTTAACAGCCGCACTCTGGAGCCTTTTACGGTACCTAGCAACAGCCTTTACAGCCGAGATAGCAGAGGGAGAAGGCAGGCATGGATCTTGGGCTTTACTGGTGGAAGAGTGGTGGTGTTGGCCTACATGCTGGACACCCCATGTCTTGTGGGGTGTTGGTGTACGTGTGTCTTGCACGCACTACTTTGTAACTCCATTTCATCAAACTGATCACTGTGCACATCACATTTAGAGGGTTGCTCATAATATTTGTCAGTTTCAGACCTATTTAAAATCTCTTTCAACATTATCATCTTAATTTTCAATTTCACTTGGCAACAAAGAACATTTTGGGGAAAAATATTACCCACATAATTTCGTATGTTAGTATTTTAATACGGTTTTGGGGTAAATATTATCCACACAAGTTTGTATCGTATCGAGGTTATTGGGTAAATATTACCCATACAAGTTTGTATGTTATGTGATAAAATTTAACCAAAGCAAAACATACACAGACCCAAGATGGCACGAATGTGGATATACTACATCCAGCATGAGAACTAATAAGCCAACTGAAGCTACACATAGACCCACTGGGATGCCACAACCCATACGTCTGTGCGTTCATGAAACAAATGGGTGCAAGGTGAAAATTACCCACAACAGTGTTCTAGGGTTATATCTACCCGACCCCAATAAGTAATTATGCAATAGGCTTGACTTTCTATCTTTATGGAAGTAATGGCAAGTAGTAAATTAATATTAAAATAATATACTGTAGTATTTTTTTGACATACCTTTTATTCGAAGAGCTGCTATGTCTTTTAAGTAATCAGGTTTCTCTCTGAAATCAGAACAAAAATAATATAATAAAAAGGAATACATTAAAATGTGTAAACAAATATCTAATATAATAAAAAAAAACCAATACACTAAAATGTTGTGTAAATAAATCTAGAATATAATAAAAATGAACACACTAAAATGTTGTGTAAATAAATCTTGAATATAATAAAAACGAATACACTAAATTGTCGTGTAAATAAATCTTTAATATAATAAAAACGAACACACTAAATTGTTGTGTAAATAAATCTTGAAATAATAAAAACGAACACACTAAATTGTTGTGTAAATTTCGAATATAATATAAACGAACACACTAAATTGTTGTGTAAATAAATCTTGAATATAATAAAAACAAACACACTAAAATGTTGTGTAAATAAATCTTGAATATAATAAAAACGAACACACTAAAATGTTGTGTAAATAAATCTTGAATATAATAAAAACGAACACACTAAATTGTTGTGTAAATAAATATTGAATATAATAAAAACGAATACACTAAATTGTTGTGTAAATAAATCTTGAATATAATAAAAAACGAATACACTAAATTGTCGTGTAAATAAATCTTTAATATAATAAAAACGAACACACTAAAATGTTTTGTAAATAGATCTTGAATATAATAAAAACGAACACACTATATTGTTGTGTAAATAAATCTTGAATATAATAAACTCGAACACACTAAAATGTTGTGTAAATAAATCTTGAATATAATAAAAACGAACACACTAAAATGTTGTGTAAATAAATCTTGAATATAATAAAAACGAACACTAAATTGTTGTGTAAATTTTGAACATAATATAAACGAACACACTAAATTGTTGTGTAAATAAATC